>NW_005842491.1:657850-680023 GCF_000455745.1 Alligator sinensis | reverse complement strand
ATCAGCCCTGGGCTCCCGGTGGTGGCATTGGGGGGCAAAGGGGATGGGTGACAGCTGAACCTGCAGAACCGTGCGACTAGGTGGCAGGCAGGAGTCTGGCCCCTACCCAGGAACAGTCTCCACATGCGTTTCAGCACAGTTAATTACTCTGCCATAAGATACTATACTAATTAACTTCTCTGTACTATCTTACAGAGGAGTTAATTAGTTTACTGCACCCTAATACCAGTGCACATATAGATGATGATACTTAACTGTGAGGCTAATTAGCCTATTCTGCAATAAAGTATATATGGAGGATCTTTCCTGCCCAAGTATGGGGGGTGGAAGGCTGGATCCAATGATCTGTAAGGTCCCTTTCAGTCCCCAACATCTATGAAACTATGAGATGCACCCAGTGAACTCCAGAAACCACACAACAGAAGAAAGAACATAGAGCAAATGGGGGTCCAGGAGGGTTGGAGGTATCTCAAGGGAGTGAACCTTGGGGCTCAAAAGGAGTCTATCCCATTTAGTAGGAAGGGAGGTAAGGGGACAAAAAAGTCCTCGTGGCTGAACAGGGAACTCCAGGAGAGTCTGGGGGCAAAGAAAGAGATGTATAGGCAATGGAAGCAGGGAGCAGTCACCGAGGAGGAATATATCTCCCTGGCACGCTATTGCAGGGAGACAGGCCAAGGCGGGGCTTGAGCTCAGGCTGGCTTCAACAATCAAGGACAATAAAAAGTCCTTCTTCAGGTATATAGTGGGCAAAAGGAAAGCTCAGAGCAACATAGGGCCCCTGCAGGACAAATCAGGACAGTTGGTGGTTGACGCGGGGAAAAAAGCAGAGCTCTTCAATGAGTTCTTCGCTTCAGTATTTCTATGTACTAGGATGCACAATATCCTATAGGTTGGGGAGCATCCTTCTCAGCAGCTCGGAGGCAGAGAGGGATCTTGGAGTCATAATTGACTCCAAGATGAACATGAGCCAGCAGTGTAACAAGGCCAATCGCACCTTGTTGCACATTAGCAGGTGCATGACTAATAGATCAAAGGAGGTGATGGTCCCCTTCTATGCGGCACTGGTCAGGCCGCAGTTGGAGTACTGTGTCCAGTTTTGGGCACCACACTTTAAGAGGGACGCGGGGAATCTGGAGAGGGACCAGAGGAGGGCCACTCACATGATTAGTGGCCTTTGTGATAGACCCTACTGGGGGAGGTTGAGAGAGCTGAATCTCTTCAGCCTTCACAAGAGATGGCTGAGGGGAGATCTTGTGGCCACCTATAAATTTATTAGGGGAGGTCAACAGGGAATAGGTGACACGCAGTTTACTAGGGCGCCCCATGGAGTGACTAGGCATAATGGGTGTAAACTAGTTGAGAGTGGATTTAGGTTAGATATTAGGAAGAAATTTTTCACAGTAAGGTTGGCCAGGATCTGGAATGGGCTTCTAAGAGAGGTGGTGCTATCACCTAGCTTGGAGGTCTTCAAGAGGAGGCTAGAGAGTCACCTGGCTGGGGTCATCTGACCTCGGTCCTCTTTCCTGCCAGGGGCGGGGGGTTGGACATGATGATCCATTGTGGTCCCTTCCGACTCTACAATCTATGAACCTATGAAAACTCAACTAATAGTTTGAATGTTAGGAACTGTAATCACAAGTTGAAAAGACTCCTGGATTAGTCCAAGGCTAGAGCAGTTTAATGCACTGAGCAGGCTGTGAACTTCTTCAACCTGGAAGCCATTTACCTCCGTGAAGTCCAGTACATGAATTACAGCACCTCCACAAACAACAGGTCCCCATTGTACTGTACAGGTATAGGTCGTGTCTACTGTCAGAAGGTTTTACCAGCAGATCTTTACTGATACTTTATACTACCAATGTGCTCTTTAATATTGATGAAGCTTACACCCTTCTTCTCATCCCAATTTACAGATCTATGACAAGAGATATTAGGGGCATAGCACTACCCACAGCCACAAATTCAGCACATAAAGAGCATACAATTACAGTAAGCAAGAAATGTGGGAGAGACACTGAGGCATGGATGGGTGAAGCAACTGGTCCAAGGTCTCATAGGTGAATGGCAGAGCTGGGACTAGAACCTGGCTCTTACCTGCCAGTCCAGGGTCCTACCTGAGACACATGCTGCCTCCTCAGTGGCAACCTAGAAGCTCCTTTGTGACTGTGTCCTCTCTCTAGAACAGCAGTTCTCAACCTTCTTAGACTCAAGGCACCCCTCAGAAACTGCCAGCTCTTAGTCTTCACTCATTTTTGACTACAGAAATGTAATGGAGCAATTCTTCTGTTGTAAAGAACTCAGAAAGACAACAACAGGTCAGGATGTTTTTAAACACTATGGATTTCTATTTGAAATCACTAGATTTACCTTGGGAACCATGTTTGCACACTTGAGTGCTAACACTGGGTGGCACCCCACCAAACCCTCAAAGATATGGAAAAGCCACAGCACCCTGGTTAAGAATTGTTGCTCTAGAAAATGCTCCTGACAATCATTTCATTTTCCTCAACCCTCCTGTTCTCTCCTCTTTTGTATATATAGTTTAAAAACTTTACATCCATCCCGCCTTTGTGGAGGGCAGCAGCACTAGGCTACTAGGAGATAGCATTTCTCTTCCCAAGGCTGAAGCAAGTTCCCCTCTTTCAAGGAAGTGCCTAATGTAAAATTTTAAAAAAATAGCTTAGAATTCAATCTCTCTCTCATTCTTTAAAGATAATGCCTGTATACAGCACCATGCCGATCAGTTATGTTCCATCTTCCTTGCCCATACTATGAGACCCAGAAGTCCAGAAAGTTTAAATGGCTTATTCTAGGTCAATCCCCATTCACAATGTTACCTGGGCAAATCATTTACTATGTAGGAATCTCCATTTACTCATGATAACTGTATGCAACATATCAGCCCTTTGATATCAGGTGTGAGAAATTGCTTTCACAGATACTATTGTCAGGAGACCCACAGTCTAATCCTGCTTCTTGCCATGACTTTCTCGGTGATTCTGGGCAAGTTACATGTGCATCTGAAAATGTGTTGTTGTCACATATATATTTGCATACGTTACTTCCCTGACAGTTGTGCCCAGATGCTCAAATTATTGGACTGAGTAATCAAATTAGATTAAGGAAATTCCAACAAAAAACCCAGATACATTCAGTCATTTCCCCAATTGCAACAATGATAGCATGTTGTTGTCAGTTTAAGGAGCGCAACCCGTGTTCAGCTGACTTCTCCCACCCTGCTAGGAAGAGCAGACGATACGAACAAGAGAAAAATCAGTTATTTGAAGTTCTGAATAATCTCAGGGAAGTCGACATCGGGCAGGACTCAAATCCAGGATGCAGGGTAGCAGGTAGGGAGATGTACTCATCATTTGCAACAGTCACAACAGAAACCTGTGGAAAGAGACTTTTTCAGAGCAAACGTCCTCTACCTCAGCGCATTACAGAGCATATAGCCAATTCCACTTCTGTCTCTCTCGTTTTACAGTGAGCAAACTTCCTGTCTAAAGAGGAAGCTAAAATGTGTGCAGCTGAATCCATCCTCTCACACACAAAAAAACCAACACCCCACAGCCCAAATGCTTTGCGCCTCTTACATGCAGTTCCCATTGCCGGCCCCTCAAGATGGTTTCCAACAGCAGCCTGAACTTCTGCATTTTATGCAGAGATCCTCTTACTTCACTTTCCTGTCTGATCACCCTAAAGGGGAAGGACTGGATGCAGAAGGAAGTCCTGCCACAGTCCCCTATTCTGGGTTATGACTTCACACTCTTCCCATTGCTGAGTGCCACACACAGCATCCTTTTGTGTTATGCAGATGATCTATGTGGTTGTTAACATGCTTGCATAGTTCCAGGAAATTTAATGTATATGTTCAAGAGAAAAATAAACCACACGTTAAGTTATTCAGAGCTAGAAATAGCCAGGCAGTCATCTACTCCACAAGTCACTCATCAGGAGACTTATCCCACTTGCAACCAAAGTGGGTGCAGAATTTGGTGTGAAAGAAACATTAGAAACTTTTAAAAAGTTACCAAAACCTAGAGGCGTGGAGGAATAAACTTAACAGAGACACAAGGGGTAAGAGCTCAGACTTCATTTACATGAATGGCATCCCTTTTCTGCAGCCATCAACTAGCCCTCTCCCAAGTCACAGCCTTATAGGACCACTGAGGTTGCAATACACAGGAGTTGGTCAGGATTTGAGGAGCCCAAGAATCCCTGGCACATGATCTCCTTGAGCAGGGCTCCCTGCATAAAGACAGAGGGAGCAGAGCCACCAAATTCACCTCTTGCAAGTAGTACTCCAACAGAGTGCTCTTCCAGCCTGGAAGCAATGGCCATGAGCTATCTGAGGAGGATGACCTAAAGGAAATCATCTTCCATCCCCTGTTGCAAAGGAATTTCCCAGAACGCAACCCATTTGCTCAGCTTCTCCACAAAAGCCAGGATTTGCACTGCCTCCTGTTTTGTCGTGTTTGGTTTTTTGGTGTGGTTTTTTTTTCAGACTGTCTGCAGATTTAGTTATCATTACATCCATTTATATCGATAAAGGTTTCTTCAAAACCAGAAAGGCTTAGGTCTGCCAAGCCCAGATAGGTACATTCTTCCACCCACTATGGAATGGTTCCTGATTTCCCCTGCCAAGAAGTTTTGTTAAGCCCCTTCATGAAAAGCTTTTTCACAGCAGAGACGAAATAAAGCAGCTGATCAGTAAAATTATCCCAGCTTTAATTTACTGTTGTCGCCTCATTACCAAATTAACACATTTGAATATTTTTAGAGACAATATTTGCTAATCGCACAAAGGTTGTTTAGTACAGGAATGACAGTGCATTAATTGAAACTCAGAAGTGTTTTAGCAGGCCAAGGTCAAACACTAAGAACAAAATTGTTACTAAAGGAGGAAAAATGGGCTTGTTAACATTTGAAGACTTTTATCTGCCCCTGCCTATGAAATAAGTATGGTAACTTCTATAGGAAGATCTTTGAATTTGGATTGAAATGGCTGTGCACAGTATAAAAGACTGATGTATGAATTTCACCAAACTATCAGATATAAAAATGTTGCACCAAACCACCTATGAGACAGGAATAGGAATATGTTCTTCATGACTGATTAGTGTTATTAGAAATAGGTGTCTGCACATAATATTTGGATGCATTAGGTTCTTGTATGCCCCTGAATACCACAGTATTTGGGGATCTTGCTGGATGGGCTGATAGAGTGACTCTTCAGTGAGTGCCTTCCCACCCAAAAGCTTCCTAGCATGAAGGTTTGCAGCATATGCTTTTGTGACCATTAGGGGAAAAAGAGAGTAACTGTGGTTACTATGAGAGCAACAGCAAGGTTATGAGCATGCTGACACCACTCTACGCCTCTCGTCTAAACTAGACTCTAATATCTCATTACTTATCCACCTAGTATCAGACCAAGATAAGGATTCAGATGAAAATCAGCCCTCCACAGTTCAAGGCAGGTGGTACAGATGAAGACTTTCCCCTATGTATTGAGGTTCTATATACTTCTTTTACACCAGTGTGGTTCAAAGCCTTTGCCTCTTTTTGGACATCCTTGGTTTTTCAACACCTATGCTAACAACAGCCGGTATGAATTTAAGGCTGGGGAAATTCTGGATTGATGAACATAGACACCAAAGTAAAAGGGATATGGCACAAGCATCATGGACTTCACCTCTCTTAAGGAAGAAAGTTACTTTTTATATAGGCAAAATAACCATGAGTGTGTTCTGGCTCCACTACCATCAACAGGAGCACTCCCATTCACTTCAAATGGGCTGTAATTTTGCCATATAGTCTCAACCAGTATAACCAATGTAATCTAATGGAGGTTTGCCAAAAGCTAAGAACCTGGTCCATTACCGCTACCAAAAAAAGATAGTTCAGTATCTTGATTAATCCTTAACAATATTACAGAACCAACAAATAAGGTTATCAGTTAAAAATGGGTGAATCAATTAAAAAAGCTCAATATACTCCTATTTGCTAAGACACCCAGTTCCCCGGGGCTACTATTTGGAGCTGTGCAGTGAATTAGGTTGTCTTTTGCTCATACAGACACACTAATAAGACCATATCTTTGACCTCACCAAGCAGCTTACAAGTGGTGGTTTTGGGGTTGGTTTTTTTTGTTTTGGGGGGGGTGAGGGAGGAGGGTGCAGTAATGAGAAAATTAGAGAGATGAGCAGAAAGGGTTACATCAAAAGTTCACAAAATGTGACCACAGCACAATTTTAGTGATTTCAGAGTAAAGCCACTAATTACGCTGCATGAATGTGTCCTCATTATAATTCTGCCAATTAAACTCAGTAACCAGTGGTAGTGCTTCAGAAGAAACAGGATGTTTCCCCCTAAAACAAAGCTGAAATTCAGGGTTAAAAACTTCTGTTAGACATGGGGCTATTGGCTTCTGAAAAAAGTGTATGTCCACTAGGCCTGGGGCCCAGACTACTCTCAGTAACACCAGAGTAACTCTTGACCATCTTATTAGTTTTGATAGCCATCTGATTTCTGTGTCCATAAGTTGGCTATGGATTCATATCGGGTATCTTGTCCTCCATCTATCTCTAGGCCCCCTACACAGATTTAGGCCAAGCCCAGACTTAATTATGCTAAGATCTACATGACCTCTACAAAGGATCACAAACGCATGTGTGATGAACCTGGAACCCTATCTGGTGTGTGGTAAAACACTCTCTAACCATTAAATAAATACAATTTGTGTTTTAATTCACTGCATCTGCACTAAGAGCAGCTTCATGAGAATACAAAGTATTAAACCCATCTGGAGCTATTTAAATGACCCCTTTCAGAAAACTGATTATAGGTATTTAAAAGGAGCAATTACTTAAGACAGTTGGGGAAGACAAGACTACAGCATCATCTAAAAGTTTCAGCAACATCTAATACCAGAAGGTAAAGGGATTGTGAATTCACCTTGATCAGCTGTTCAAATCCAGCCTAGCTCAACTGAGTGAGTAATTAAAAATGTCTCCAAGTCAACTATTGCCTGGTAGCCTCTCAAGTGGGTTGACATGCCTACAGTTTGAAAGCCGCCACTAAGTCAGCAAGTTCTGACAAGAAATGAACAGTCATAAAAACTGGCGGAAGGACAGTAAATCACTGACTGGAACCAGGAACGTCTTATTCAGGAATGGCCCATTCAGCTTTTGGCCTCCCTTTTGAGACTCTTAAATTAGATCAGCTAGTTAAAAGTGACTCGTTGACCTGGATGCGTGACACCTAAAAGAGCTCATTTTTCAGAAAAGGCTAAGAACCCATCCTCTGAAGCATCAGGCCCTTTCAACTGCCTCATAGCTGGCATCCAAAAGCAGAAATAACTTTTGATAACCTTAACCCTGCTGTATGATGGGTACACCTGCCCACTAGGAACCAAATGGAGACCTTCCACCACATTTCACTTTGATGTTACACCTCTACTGACCCGAAAAGAATTCAGACTAGTCCTTTGGCAGCTTAGCTGCCAGGACAATATGCTTCCTTGTTCTAAGTCTGGAAATAACCGTGTAATTTCTGGTCCCCTGGGATGGTGAATTCTAAAAGCATCACATGCCACACTATTAATCTTAAGACTCTCAGGAATCACAAGACACTGGGTCTCCTTCCTAGCAGGCAGCTTCACCCTTGTTAGCTAAGCAATGTGAACGGTAAGATTTGAAGGTGCATAAGTTTAGCGTTAGATGCCAGCAGCAAAACTGCGAGGAAACTGAAACCATTACAGTGTGGTACTGGCCAGGAAAAAACTGTTTGCAAACCCACCAACCATTCTGCAAAGTGACACTTCTTTGTCACGGTTTATTTTTAAAACATTGTTTTTGCTTTTAACACCATTGCAGGACAGGATCTATTTTGTTTTCAGCGGCTGCATCTACACAAGATGCTGACTGTGCAGTTGTTCCTGTACCACTATTTAGTACAAGTACTAAATGACTGCGCAGTAGCGTCGCTGAAAAGCTTTTAGGTGACACTGACTGTGCAGTAGCTCGTTACTACTGTGCAGTAGTGTTGCATCACGCTTCACGCCATGCAACGCTACTGTACAGTAGTAACAAGTTACTGCATGGTCAGCATCTCATTTAGATGCAGCCACTGTACAAAAAGTAAGGGAAAACCCAAAGTCTGCCCCTCTAGGAAGTGTCTTGATCATGCCAAGAAATAACATTGCTTATTTTGTCCTATCAAGTCAGCTGCAACAAAAGATGGTTATAATCTTTCCTTTCCCTTCCAGTCCCTCCGCTCTCCTCTGCATATGCCATTCCCAGTGTCTTTCTGGAAGATCAGAATGTAGCACAAAACAGCTTTTAAATGAGTGATACACCTATGCATCATGAACAAAGATATAAAAGCCAGAATGCTTGAATGCCAAAAAGCAGCTAAATGCAGAAAGACATGTTCTTCTGAGCTCCATAACATGCCAGTAGTTAGAGTTACTAGGAAGATATTTGCCAACTTCTAGAAATTAAAAAAAAAATATAAGCAGTCAGATTTTTTCTATGAAATAAGACATCTCAGCTCTTTAGACTGGGGGTGCTCAACCCCTAGCCCACAGGCTAAGTCCGGCCCACAGAGCTATGGCATTCAGGCTGTGGGGCTCGCCACAGGCACTGGAGAACTTCACAGTTTTGGGAGCAGTGGCAATTAATACTGCCACCTTTCCCCTACTGCCAAGTTTCCACTCTCCAAATGGATGGGCCATTCCTATATAGCCCCTGCCCTTCTGCATAGCCAGATTGGGCCCTAGCCATGCCTTGTGCACCAGGATGGCCCCACCAGCCAGATCCAGCCCACAGATGGAACTGGCACTGTCCATCCAGCCTATGGAGCAAAAAGCACCACTGCTTTATACTGATGTGGTTCGATCTGAGGGAGTGCAACAGTTTCCAAAACAAAACTTTGGAAGTCCTATTACCTGAGGCTGGAAACAATGCTAAAGGACAGGCAATAGACATACATTTGTCCTCTTAAGTGTGGAAATAAGCTAGGCAATGGCATGAATTAGGAGGTCTTTTCAATCTTGCATATCTAGGGTTACTTAGAAACTAATCTGGCTGTGGGGATTGTGTCATTGTAAAGTGCATCTCAATTCTGAAAAGCAACACTAGTGATAACACAACACTCCCTCTTCCTTATTTCTTAGTGCTTCTAGATCCCACCTGTTCTGTTCCATGTACAAATATAAGGTATTTCAGCCAGCCCCCTTAGAATTCAGCCTGGGATACAAGAGTCAGTGCAAACTCTTTCTTTCTCATGCATTTTCACCCATCATAAAGGGACATTATGGGACCTTTATGATGGGTGAAAATGCATGAGAAAGAAAGTTTGCATTGACTCTTGAATCCTAAATTGTATTCTTAGGGAGCAGGCAATTAGAAAAGAAAATACCTTATACCAGTGTGACACCTATACAACCCCCTTGCCTTCAAAGGGTGTTTTCAGCAATACCTGCATATCACAGAATCCTAGAGAAGTAGGGCTGGAAGGGTCCTGTAGAAGCCATCTAGTCCAACCCACTGCCTGAGGCAAGATCATCCCTTTCCAAATCACTCCAAGCAAATCTCTGTCTAGTCTATTACTAAAACTACACGGGCAACCCTGCCACACAACCACAAACCATAGCACCCTAACCTGCTACAGGTACGCAGAGGAACAATGCCTTTAAGGGAACTGTTGAGCTATAACAAACTCAGAAACCTATTCAGTGGATGCATGAGTGAACGCCATCCAGTACGCTCTCCCACTGCTGAGTGGGCTCTGCAAAGCTAAATAAAAAATAATAAACATTTCAAAACCTACTTATTTTCCTTCCTGAAATCAACCACTATTACACTACTTATAGCATTTATCTGATTTAAGTAAGAAAAGGCTAGTTTTACATATTCACTTTTCAGAGAGGAAATGCACTTGTTCCTGGCATCAATTATGAAAACCCCCTGGCCACATGATGCAAGAGTTAATTTTAGCTCATATCAGACTTTATCATACCAGTGAAGGTTAAAGTTTCACTCAGTATGACACACAACTACAATTTCAATATCAAGCTTGGGTAAGATTTAAACTTGAGATAATGGTGGGACACAGTATAGCTTTGCTTGTTGGGTTGAACATTCAGTCACAAGCGTACAATGGAAACTTTGCTATTGCAACTGACAGAAGTAGAAAAGAAGGAATTGTTCAATACATTTTAGAAAGTGATTTAGATTAGGGTTGGGCAACTTTTCTGCCACTTAGTCACAGAGAAGGAGGAGTAATTTATAACCTTACTGTTAGGAGCTTTCCCTGGATTATGAGAGACCTTGGTTACAGTCTCTGTACCCAGAAATATTTAAGTATTTTTACACAAAGTGGCACATTTTCATTAGGAGAGATGCACTGTTCATACCTCTTCTCTGAATCAGACAGCAAGGGGATTAAATGTTAGGTTTTCCATATCCCAGAGAAGTGTCCTTACCACTGGGTTATAGGCAGTGAATGGCAGTGTGTGGAGGGCTGGGTTTAGATAAGGTAACTACTATATCCCTTCATGAGTCTAACTCTTTGTTTTTAATAAAAATGCCCAGAAATTTTTTAAAAAACCAAAAATTCAACCTGAAACAGTTTTTCTCAATTTACCAACAACAACAAAAAGGGTTCTGGAACAAACACTAATATTTTCTCTTATTTTGCCACTTAACAGATAAGTCAAGTATTTGCACAATCTCAGTTTATAGCATGCCTGCCTTTAGCTTCCTAATGCAAGGTCCCCCAACCTGGTGGAGCAGGGAGCAGTAAAGACAGGGAAAGCTGTTTAACCACAAGACTGACACACCATGAACATGTTGAGAAGTGATGCAGAGCCATTCCCTGGGCCTGCCAGAATGCCAGAGCATCCAGCTGCAGCAAGGACTTCTTAGGTTGCAAAACTGGTCCTCTGCTCTTATAAATAGAACCAAGATGGCGGGATCCAAATGTGCAGACATGTGGTTTGTGGTGCCACAAACCTCTTTGCGGCACCACAAACCGCACATTCAGCACATGAAAAATGTGCCCCACACTGCAAATTTGCAGCATGGGAGCAAAATTTGCTACCAGGAAATCCCTATAGCAAAAAAAACATATCCTCTCTTCTGTCAACCACTCTACTGGGAGATGGTACCAAGATTACACCACCATCTTTATGTGTAAAATATACCCATGGGTGGCCCTGTCATGTTTAGGTTTGTACCCATCAGAAAAGGAAACAATGTTACGGTAATATCATGTAACCAGATCCCCTGCCATTGTTCCACTGGCATGCTCTTTTGTTCTCTCTCCAATGAACTTGCATCTAAAATCTCAAACACCAGAGATTTCTCACAAAGTACTGCACTGTATCATCTCCCTCCTTGCCAATCAGCTTAATATTAACTTTCTGCTGCTCGTGTACGTGGTGCAAGGTCACCCCTTCACTGCACTGTGTAGCTCCACTCTCAGCTGTGTGCTGTAACACAAAATCAAGATCCCCAACTTAAAATAGGGTTACTTTGTGTGGGGCAAGGCCTGCCTCACACTGTATGCATGGACAGCACCTAGCACAGAGTTCACAATTCAACTAGACCTGATAAAAGGACAAACAGTTCAATAGAAGAAACAGAAGTAGCAGCCAGCTCTCTAGAGTGCAAGTCCAGTCTACAGCCACTGCACCCCAGTGTCTTCCTCTGGCAGTTTCCATGGTATAAAGAACAACGATAATTGATGCTAATGACTCTATCCTATTTTGAAAAACTAGCTGATGCATGCAGTTTTGATTAAATCTGTGTCTGCTTAAATACTCAAGCAGTGAAGCAAAGCAAGTGAGAGTCAGAAGGGTATGAAAAAACAGTGCTAGCATTTCAGAGGGCTTTTTTTGGAATGGTTTGTTTGTTTGTTTGTTAAATCCTAACCTACTAAAGAGACTTACTTGCAAAACAACAGGAAAAGCTAGCATAAAACGTTTATTCTAAGGCTCTGCCTACACAGAGGGAGTTCTACAAATATTTCCCATCCTTGAATAAGCCTTACTGGCCACAAAGATACCACTCCAGCTGCTGACATGGTTTTTGGTAAGGATGTAAGCTGTTGATCATAGGGTTGTGCTGAGCAGCGCTAAGCAGCAAAAATGTAATCTGCATTCAAACAGTGCTAAGCTTTTGCTCAATTGCTGTATGCAATGGAGAGAATTTTCTCTCAAATTTGTTTCTGGCAGACCAATCTAAAGTAGATTTGATCTATGTTTGCTTTCACAGCTGACAAAAGGGATTAAATTTGACTTTGAGTGAAGAACTGAGTACAACCCCAATTATGTATCTGATGGTAATATACCTTCATAAACTAAAAGGGAAAATGAAATAACTATGCCTTCTGAGAAAGGCTACAGTTAAAGTAGTTCTACTTATACCTAATGATAACATGGTAGATGATGTTTGATATCAATTTGCTTATTTACCAATACCAACTAGAGTCAACAAGAACTCTGAAATATTAAAGCATTCTCTGTGCATCACCTTCAGCCTTTCCCATCACAGAAGAAAACTCTACAAACCTAGGCTGATAAGCTTTCTTGGACTGTACATTTTCATAATATCAGGGTAGCTTGCATCTGAATGATGCTTATAAAGCAAGAGCCCAGATTTGCACTGTATAGCACAGGTCACTCAAGGCTAGATTTACAAATGGACTTAGACACTGCAATGCTTAGTCCCACACCTGTGCTAGACTCCTGACTCACAGACACAAATCCACAGCTCTGAGTTAAATACCAAGGCTCCCTACATGGTGCATGGAGCAAGGTAGGCATTTCAGAATGGGATTCACAACAGGAAATCATCTAAGTCAAACAGTGAATGTTAAAAAGAGGTGGGGGTGTCTTAAATCCTGCTTCACTCTGGGGCTTAGGAGCAGGAGCTGCAGGGAGGTACTGATCTCAGACAGGGATTCACACTGGGAACTCCCTCCTGGAGTAAAGTGCCCAAGTCATTCCCTTCCAAAGTGAAGCAGGGAGTTTCTTTCTTTCTACAACACAGCTGGAAGAGGAGGTGTGGGTTGCCCTCTTTTACATAAGGGTTCATAGATTGCATAGACATTAGGGCTGGAAGGGACCTCGGAAGATCATCGAGGGTTCAGTAATTGTTGCACTGACCCAGGTTATGGCAGAGGTTGAGTTAATGTCCTCAGCTTGATTTTACTCTAAGCAGTCCTTAAAACTGTGACTGGAATCCAGGTCTCCCTGCCCTCTGAAATGTGCCTGTGGACTCAGGTGGGTAAGGTGTGCTCTGCCCGTCCTCACCAGGACCACTGCTGCAGTGGCAGAGACAAGTCAATTGGGGCCAATAAGTCTCTAGATTCACTGAAGGACTTAGTATCGCTGTAGCATGTCAATACCCATGGCTGCATATTCAGCAAATAGCTAGCAATTAAGAGTGTCAGTAGCTCTCTTAGAAGTGTTATTAAAACGTACATTACAGAACAAGGGTCTCAAGCTGCAGCAAGGAAAGTTTAAATTAGATATTAGGAAAAACTCTCTCTAGGGGGGTAGTAAAGCACTGGAAAAGGTTACCCAGAGAGCCTGTGGAATCTCCATCCTTCGAGGTTTTTAACATGACCTCCTGAGGTCCCTCCCAAACCTAATTTTCTATGATTGCCTCTGTCAATATGGTTTGCAGACTGTCACCATTAGGACTAGGGTGAAATCCTTTTAAATACCTGGTGAGACTTCCAATGGAGCTCACCATGTCCTAAGTTTAAAAATAGGTAACAGCAATACATATATACCCATGCACCTTGCAAGTTGAACATATGCAGTTAACAGTTATTTAGACTCAGCTGTGTCCGTGCATGATTTTTCCATAGCAGTAGGAATGTGAAGGGTCAGATACTACAGTGATCCACCTATGAATCATTTTAATCTGATGGAGAACATCTTGTAGGTTCTCAAGCACCTCATCTTAAGTTTTGATCATGCAACTGCATCAACACAAACAGATAGAAGCAGTCTTTCCAGTACCAGTGAGGCTCTGCAGAAATCCACATGCATGGAAGTAATTTCAGGGTGGCAGGATGCATGATGTAAGGTTGTAATTTGTGCAGTCAGAATTGCAGCCTCTTCATAAAGCAAGAACTACAACTTTCCTACAAAGCTGGACTGCACTTTTTGGCAAAGGTGCTCAAAAGAATTAAGAAAGGTTAGGGCGTTGTTTGCAAAGTTTACCGACACAAGAGCACCGTTAATGAAAAAACACTTGTGAAGTTTCACATATACAAATTGTTAGAAACAATGAGAAAAGGGAAATGCCACCTGAATGGATTAGAGCTTGTTTATGGGGATCTGTCTCTCAAGGTTATGGTTAAAATAGATGCACTATCAGTGAAGAAAGCACTTCAGGAAAAAACATTTTCCTCACATGTGGATACAAGTTAAAAAGAAAGAACTCTAGTAGAAAGGTGTTGGATCAAAAAAGTGATTAGCAGAAGCTGAAGACAGTGAAGTCTTTCCTTTCAGTTTACAAAGACAAATGAAAACTACACAGTGGAAATCCAAAAGCACTTTTAAGCTGCGGATCTCAGGACTCTTCCTGAACATTAATGGATTCAGTTTTCCACCACTTCATTAGATAAATACTGTAAAGATCTTCATTTTATCAATGAGAAAACTGAGACAGAGAGGTCATTCTTGCCTATCATGAGGACTGGAAGAACACAACCTGCACTCAAATTCAAGCTTTTCCTGTGTGAATTTGGATAAGTCACAAGGGGACAACTTAAGAGTTCAAGTTCCCTATAGCCTCTGTTGTCAGATGGACCATGTACAGAAGGAAATATAGACATGTCATTTAAATGCCTCCAGAGCTGCTGAGCCCTTCATCATCTGGCCCTCTTTACCTATTTCTCCTTGATCAAATTAGGATGACAGTACCTTACAGAGGTATTATGAGGAACAACTCATTAACATGTGTGAGGTGCTCAGATGTACTTAAAACAAGTGATTTTTTCTTCTCTTGTACTTAACTCAAGCCTCTGAAAACAACAAACAACAATCACATCTGCTCTCATTAGTGAGCAAAAAATACATCTGTATAGATTTCCCCCTTGTCAGCTTTGCACAACCCACACAGCTGGGGGAAGAAGAGTACTGGAGTCTGTTCCTTCTTTTAAGTTGAATAGTTAGTTAAGTTCCAGTTACAGGAATAATTAGTTACAGGTGTGCTTGCAATGAACATAGTGAGGTTGCACAGCTGTCCTGAGAAAAATTTGGTCTAGAGGACCTTTATTACCAGCAGTGGGGCATGAGACAGAATCTAAACCAACTCTCAGATCCAAAGGCAGTTTGCAGGGCTGAGACACCATCTAGGGAGGCCATCTTTAATATAGAAGCAACAGAGATGATCAGGCAAACATGAAGCCCCGTAATACCATCTCTGCAAAATCACTTTCCACAACAGATTTATTCTAATTTCACATGTGAATGTTTCAATTGCAATTCAAATAACTATATTTCAAGAGTCATTCCTTCCTTTGGCTACATAGCATCTGCATAAAGATGTTCATGTACAGATCATCTTCCAACAACTGTAAGTTACTCTTTTCAATAACTGAAATCAAAGACTAACCACCTAGGAAGGGTTCATGCCTGGCCATTCATGTATTCCAAGTGCACGTTTATAAGCACCGCTTGCCAAACAGGATACAATTAGTAAGAAAAGAAAGCATTGATCTTCAAGCTTCCAAGAGGGCATTAGAAACAATGGGGAGGAAATACAAAATTAACACTACAGAAAAGCAGTTGGCAGCACCCTTTGAGGGTCTGTCCATCATTACAAGGCTGCCTATTCACTTACTTTCATTAGAAAAATTGCATCTCAGAAGCATTCCTGATGGTGTCCCTTTTTCCTAATTAAGGCTCACCAAAGAGCTGTGTCTTTTGGCTACTGCACAGCATACAGCATGTTCATTGCACTCTTGCTGCTCAAAACCTCTCCAATTAAAACATGTGAGGAGTCCTGTGGAGTCATCATTTGAAAGGCTAGTTCTCAAGTTGGATTAACTGGCAATCACTGACAAGATCACGAAAGTGGGAATGGCCCCTTTGGGTCTCCACAATGGGAACAGAGTTAAAGTGCATTAGCTCTCCTCCAAAGCACAATAAACAAGCCACCTGACTGGGAGAAGTAAAACCCTGTCTTCCCTCTTAGAGCAGTTCACTCTGCAGCAGTTTTCAGGCCAGGACAACAGAGCAGGTCACCAACTTTCACATATAGTAGCCTCCACTCACTTTATCAGCAGTTTGCTTTGGCATGGCATTCACAAAATATAAGTCAACAGTGCCACTACTGACCGATGCCCATACACTCAGACAGCTACTCAGCTGTCAATCAGTGCAGATCCACCACACCTACTTCTATAGCATTGATACTGTTAATATGTCTCTGAGTGGTGGTTTCAGGTAGAAAGGCAGCCTTGTGCTGCTATGGGTAGCTTGCCATACCTTTGATACACCTAAAAGACCCAGTCCCAGTTTCATAGTCCTTGACCTGACAAAGAATGGGAGAGCTGCAGAGACAGCACGGTCCATCCCCACATAGGAAAGTTGCACCTTGTATTACCAGGAAGGCCCAGCAGGGCATGGTGCTGAAAGGATCTGTCTGGCAATGGAAAATCACTACAATACAGAGCCTTTGAGGAAGGGAGAGGGAAGCCTTCTCTAAGGGACAGAAAACAGCATAAGACCGGCTTATATGAGTGGTCACAGATTGAATCAATGGGTCATACTGTCTTCCAATACCATCAGGATGACATTTCCAACCTCCAAATCTCTTCAGCTGAGCATCTCTGCAAACCACACAACTCTGCAGTAAGGCGATGAAAAAATGTGTGTAGACCCATAGTGTGAAGCCAATGGGGAGCCTCTGTTGCCATAGGAACCTAATTCAATCCTCTCACCCTTTCCAGACAGAAGAAGTACAAAGCTCCGCAGCGTCTGAAGAGGAGCAGAGTCAAAACATCAACCGAACCTCAGCGGAGAGAAAGTTAGCCATGTTAATCTGAAGTCAGGCAAAAGAGAGTGGCACTTTATAGAACTAACTCTTAATGACATCTCTCTGAATTAGTTTATGGTGCCACTCTGCTCTGCTTTCTGAGAACTGACACTGTTCCAGACACATGCTTGAAAATGTCCTTACGGGGATTGGTCTGTGGCCCCCGCTTTCCCAGTACATCTCCCATATGCTATTATACCAGGGAACCTTAAAAGGGCACGCCTTCAACAGTTATTCACTTCTCAGGCTATGAGTCCACTTTATTATACAGTAAATATAGTAGTTGAAACTTAGCCACAGCTGATCAGCATGCACAGGATGGATGTGTTTATCGCAGCGGTGGCAACAATAAAGGTCCCCCTCCTTTGTCCAGTGCCCAAACTGTTGCAATTCATAGTGACTTTACACCAATGGCAAGGTTATACCTACAAAGTCTATTAGTTTAAGTAAAGCTATTAGGATTTTTTTGCCTCTCAAGACATGCTGCAGATTTTACAGCAGAGCTCTTCTGAGAACAGCACTTGGTAATTTTCATCTAGATCTAGTTCTTCTTTTAATCAAAGAACAAGGATCCTTATTTTAAGTAAAAGCCACAACATGATCTCGTTTTGCTTCACTCCCTGTGTCCTGCTGCCTCTCTCTCGTATGTATGTCAAGCTCCTGCTTAGACACAATCATTGCCCCTTCCCAGTACTCCAGGGATGTCTAAACTCTCTCCAGTCAATGAGTTCTACTGACAGTCCAAAGACTGAACTAAAAGACTGAAGAGAAGCAGACAGCTATCTTCATCTTTCATTCAGAACCACAACAAAAAGAAGCTACAAGTACCATCTTACAAAGGGGCATGAAAGTTTGGACCACATGGGAACACTGTATTTTGGGATCTGTTGTCTTTAGACGCCACATCTCAGTCGTGAGGAAGACTGCATAGAAGAGGTCCAGGAGGCCTGTATGTCCTCCGGCTGTAATCTGAGTTCTTTTAATAACCCTTAATATTATAACTATAAAATGATATACATTCCAAGGGTAATCTTCCTTTACTTTGTATTTTCTTATCTTTTCTCCATATAAATTAGAGGTGCACTGATATATAGATGCCATATTGGATCGGCACTGATAAAAGGAATATTAACATTATCAGCTATCAGCTTTTTTTGGTCGGTATAGCAGATAATATACTGACAAATATAATATGCCTTCCGGCTGGGGCCCCTGGACTCCATGTGCACATGTGCAGCCGCACGTATGCACTGATCAGGAATGCAGCTGAGCAGCAAGGAGAGCAGCACCCTGCAGGTAAGTCTGAGGAGGGGAAGGGGCATGGGGGGCAGATCAAAGCCCCCACAGTGGGGCAGGGTGGTGAATGGGACCTGGGGGAGTGGGATGGAGCCATAGACAGCTTGTCCAGGGGATCAGCATCCCAACACTTAAAAATGGTGGCTGGGGGGCTTGCACTAAAGCTCATCAAATGAGCTTTAGTTCAAGCACCCCTGCTGCCATTTAAGCGTCAGGACACTGATCCCCTGGACAAGCCACCCACGGGTCCGTCCCACTCCTCACCCCAGCCCCAGGGTCCCACTCATCGCCTTGCCTCTGCCACAGCCCCACACCCTTCCTCACCATGGAGACCTCAGTGTGCCCCCCCATGCCCTTACAGATTTACGTGCAGGATACTGCTCTCCACACTGCCTGGCTGCATTCCCGTAAATTGGTTATCAGATTGGTATTGGCCAATATGCCTGGTGAATAATTGACTATTGGTGTCAGCCAAGAAAATCTTTATCAGTGCACCCCTATTATAAATATCTTTTATAAATATCTCTTATTCCATTAGCTGGATGAGCTGTTATAACCCTTAAGTCCCCCAACAGGCTAGCTGCTTTGTTTATTCCTTTTCATCCCTTCATCCCACCTTCTTCCCCTTTCCCTATGCTTTGCATTTAAATGACCTTATTCCTTTCTATTTAGTACCCCTGCTCTCTGCAAGTTCATTCATAGCATCTGACAAAGTAGGCTGTACTGCAAAAACTCAGGCATCTATGAACAGATTAGGAGTCAGACAACCCTGACAAAGACTAAGTGGATGGGGGCCATAGGCCCCCCTGGATGTACATTGCACATGCAGGCAGGTGACGCCGGCACATGGAGCTGCCCATAAAGCATGCAGCTTGCTGCCTAGTCTGGGAGGTCAAGGCTGCCTTGTCCCCTGCTGCCCTCGCCTACATCGATCAGGTCCTGCACAAGGGAAATCCCTGCTCGCCCCCCCCCCGGTCCTCCCAACCCTTTAGAGCTTGTTATGGGACCCCAGACACGGCAAACCCGATGGCACTCCCTGCTTCAACATCTGAGCAGGCCAGGGGACACAGAGCCTGTCCGTTTCCATTTCCATTCTGTCCATCGTTGCCAGCTCTACACACTCATATTTTGTATCGTCTATCATCCTGCCCTCGCATCTCCCCCAGACAACAAGTGGTGGCACACCCTGGGCAGGGGTGGGCTGAGGGTCCCTGGTGAGTGAGTCTGTATTCCACCCTGATCCTGTGAGGTACTGAGGACCTCAGCTGATGGCTCCTTCACAGAGCAGTTGCCATGGGCATGTATCTGGTGTGCTTCAAAGATGCCCCTGACACCTGCCCCTCTTGTGGGCAGAGGGAGACCCTGGCGCACGCCTACTTAGAGTGTGCCAGGCTGCAGCCCCTGCACCTCATCCTCTGGAACCTCTTATTGAGGTTCTGGCTGCATTATTCCCACCTTTTTATTTATGCAATCCCCGTCCATGGCCCCACCAAGTCCCAGGACCTCCTGATCAACCTCCTCCTGGCCCTGGCCAAGCTGGCCATGTACCGGACCAGGAAGGAGACTCTGGCCAGAAGGGCCCCAGGGGACTGTGGGGCCATTCTCCCTTCTCTGTTCTGTTCCTGTCTCCGAGCAGAGTACCACTGGGCAGCGTCTGCTGGTTCTTTGGGCTCATTCGAGGGCCAATGGACAGTGTCCGGTGTGCTCTGCTCCGTGTCCCCACACAGTGCACTTGTTCTGAACCTATAACCCACACGCCTATCCTTGTTTTTCATCCTTTATCCCAAGACCCTGGCTGCTGCCATGGTCCAAGCTACAGGGGTAGTGGCAGCTGGGTGGGACCCAAAGGGTCACAAATTAAACCCCTTGCAGGCTCCATGTAACGCAGTGGTCTCCAACCTTTTTAAGAGATCACCTTTGGCATTTAAAAGCAACCCAAGATCTACCATGCGCCGCTGTCACCCCTCCCCCCCACCCACAAGGTAAGTCTGCTACTTGCTTATTTGGAAGCACACCTCCACAGCAGGTAAATCCCATCCAGCCGGGACCTCACTCAACTTACCTCTGCTCCAGCCTCTGTGGCACTGTCCCTCACTGCGGGGGCCTCGATCTAGCCCCTGCCCCTTCCCTCCCCCACAGAATGCCCTGCTGGGCTGAGGCAGCATGCATGGACGCAGGTACTCAGACCCCCCCCAGCCTCGGATCAATTCCAAGAGGCTCCAAGATCTACTGGTTGGTGAACGCTGATATAGCCCATGGATGTCCAGCTGGATAGCCCTGGTCTCTATATAAGGTGCTATCCTGCCCTGCCTTCTGCCAAACTGCAAACTAGCGCAGCTAGCTAGCTCTCTCTACAAGTGTCTGCAAAACTGTCACATTCACACACGGGCTCTGAGCTCTGGAATTACTTTTATTCAAATTTTAGAACCAATTTTGAGACCCAAGGGACCTCAGGAGGTCACTATTTCATTCCCTTGCTCAAGGCAGGACCATCTCTCTGTATTTAAATCATCCTAGACTCTAACCTATTCTTAAAAACTTCATGACCAACCTCACACACAACCACCAGCCACAATGCCCGAAACATCAAAAAACACCCTAACTTGCCATGGATTAGGGAAGGGGATGAGGGTAGTGCAAATGTCCTACCACTGTAAGGACACGAAGTAATTTGTTAAAACATGCTCAATAGAGCCATCTGAATGTTAACAAACAGGAGAGAGGTTGCACCTTGTAAACTAACTCAATCAGAGATGCATAAACTTTCATGTGCAAGATCTCACTTCACGAGATGCTATGCATCTCTGATTCAGTTAATCTATAAGGTGTACCTCTACCCTGCCTTCTAATAAAAATAAAAGGAGCAGCTGAACAGTGTAGAGGAGCAGCTGAACAGACGTAAATTAAAAACAAAAAAACTGGCATTTATCATTTTCCAAAATGAAAGGCTGCACAATCAAAATCTATTCAGTAGGGCCTTTAACAAATAAAAATACTGCCGCTCCTTAGTACAGTCAGATACACCATTACATAGCAATAAAAGCAACTTTAGCCCACAGTTGCACGTGCATTTTTAGTTGCCCACACCAAAGCACCACGGCTGGAGGAGCCTCGCTGCTAGAAGCAGCACTGTTGCACTGCTTCCTTTTTGGTGGTAGCTCACATGCTAGTGCAGACTGATTCTAACATGCTAAATGAAGACAAGACCTCAAGGGTTATTTTGGTCTCTCTTTTGCTCCAGTGATTTCAATCAACTTAGGAGGGAAAAGACTATCAAGACCTGTTTAAAAGTCAGCTACATAACACAGGCACCCACCTCAACCTGAGCTTCAACAGTCACAGCTTCACAAAAGAGCAGTCCTTGCGCTGGGGTCTAACACGGGGTGGGAGAAGGGGGCAGCTGAGGAAGAGTTGCCACCACACCATGGAAGCACCTGCCGCAGGGAGGCCCAGAGGCGGCTCGCAGCCGTGGGCGCCGCACAACTCCGCAAAGAGCCTCGTGCCAGAGCAACTCAAGTGTCCGGAGCCCGCTGGATCCGCCGTCTAGGAGCGGAGCATCCCCGCGTGCCTCCCCGGGCAGAGCCCACACCCGCACCCGCGAGCTTCCCGCAGACTCTCTCTCAGCGGACGCCCACGCATGGCTGTCCTGGGCTAGAAGAGAGCGCCCTTGCCCCATAGCCCTCCTGCAGGAGGACGGACCGAGAGCGCCGGGCCCCGCTGCGGACAGCGCAGGAAGAGGCTGGGGCTGGGCGAGCCCCTGGGGCAGCCCCGGGCTGGGACAGCCCGGTGAGCCTGGCGGGGGCTGCCCGGA
>NW_005842491.1:642644-657539 GCF_000455745.1 Alligator sinensis | reverse complement strand
ACATCCCAGGCGGGCTGGGCTTGTTGTGCTGGGACCCTCCCTGTGGCTAGGGGGGATTTCATCCCGAGCGGCTCCGGCGGCAGGGCATCAGGTGGCTGTGCTGGGTGGGTGGGTACCAGGCTTTGCTAGAAGTCCTCCGAGTCAGGGGCGTTGCAGCTGCGCTGGTAGGCGGCTGGTCCTGCGAATCCAGGTGGGGAGGTATAATCCCCTGAGATCGATGATGAGCAGATGCTCGGCTTCGTACTGGAAGAGCTCTGCTTTTGGATTCGCGAAATCCTGTATTGCTGGACACCCCCCTAGAGAAAACCCTTCCCCTCCCACACCCTAAATTCATCTTACACCCATCTTGCTTCAGCCCACTTCTCTGAAGCGCCAGACCACTGTTCTGCACATCTCCTCTCTGGCCTCGTCAGGTAGTGGCCCAGGAGCCGCCTCCCCCACCTTCAGTCTTCAGAGGGAGCTGGCAGCCCTCAACCATGAAGAGCAATTTCAAGGGAAAGGAAAGGTATGCCACCTACCTGCCCGGCACAGCTGCTTGCGCCGGATCCTCGGCTTGCGGCACTCAGGTAGCAGCACACATAACGACTAGGGAGTTTGCATCGGGTTTCCTTGTGGGTTCCGTTTTTTCATAAGAGAGTGACCGCACATTGTCTATTATACAAGACTTGAAAGTCACTCGGAGGCCGAAATAGATGCAGGTTTCAGTGCGAGATTCCAGAGAATTTTAAAAAAGCAAGAGCAGACTGAGAGAAAAAACCCCGTGATTGATCACACGTTGAAATAAACGTGTTGTGCAAATGAAAAGGGTGTTGCGCATGCTTCAGCTGCCTCCAAGGCCTTTAGTCACCAGAACAGCATGATGGCAATTTATTGCTACCAAGGCACGTAGGGCAAAACTTTGCCCTGTATATCACGGAGTGACAGACAGACTCTTTCACTCTATTTGCACTGGCAAATTGCAAGTAATCATCTACCAATGAAGACAACAGCGGGAGCTTTAGGTTTTTAAAGGAACTTTATCAGCCAAGGATAGACTTTTCAGCTTCACTTGGCAAGTGGCTTAGCTCCACTTCTACTGAAACCAATGGTGAACCTCTATTCAAAATCCAATACAGACTACCTTTGAAATTGCCACACTATGTTATCCAGCCCTGTGGAACTAGGAACAGTCCTGGGCTGCTTCTGGATGAATAATGGTCCACGCAAACACGCTTATTGAAAATCCCTGTGAAAAAAAATCACTGCACCTGCTTGGGCCTTGATCTGCCAAAGTGCTCTGTGTAGGCAGGTCTCAGAGCTCAGTGAAGCAGCTGAGAATCAGGGAGTCTGTCTGTACTAAGATCATTGCAGAACTGGGGTTAAGAGTGTAGCTGCCTTTTTATTTAGAAAATAGGACAGGAAGGAAAGATAAGAACTGAGGAGGGGGCGGTTTGATCCAAGTCTAGATGAAGGTCAGCTTATGTCTTGGAGACAGATTTGATTTCATCAGCCAGTGGGCTCATCTACATATGCAATGAATGCGAAGCAATAAACTATGCACTGGAGTTGATTGCTCCCGGGCACCATGTTTACATATACGCCCATGACCACAGTGTGTTGAACCAGGTCAGAGCAGCCCTGGCTGGCAGGAGGCCTGGTGGGTCAGCCTGCCAGCCTGGGGCTGCTCTGACCCGGCTCAGCATGCTGCGGAGGGGCCAGCTGGGGCATGAGGGTGCTCCAGTGCAGGGCTAGCCAACTGGCAGCCCCCATACTGAAGCACCTTCATGCCCCAGCCAGCCCCATCAGCATTTAAACATGTATGGCTGCACAGTAGATTACGCCGCTGCAAGATAGTACTTGTATTTACAAGTCCTAACTTAGAGCATTGTTTATTAGTTTCCTGTGGCCTAATAGGGCTGCATGTATAGACGTGGAGAGTTTATGGTGGAGCTAATTAGGAAGCTCTGCAGTAAATGTCTCTTGTAGATGCGCCTCTATCTGACTATTTTTGCCATTTTAAGCCACATCCAAAATGTGGGGTATGGGCCCCTTCTGTTTTGAAACATGTCCTGTGACCAAATTCACAGAAACAAATTCAGATCTGAGAGTTCAAATCCAACTACTTCTGCCGCTCTCCTGATTCAGACTCATCTGGATCTGAGGTTTCAGCTCCGGTTTGTATCTAATCGAGCCTGCCCATGGCAGGTCTAAGAAACAGTTTTGAACCTGCCACAAAGAATGAAAATGCACCAGTTGTGAGCACTGTAAAATGCACTGTGAGTACACCCCCTTCAACCTGGCACATTATATGTAGTAAAACCTGTGTGTTTTTCTTCTTCGTGTGTATGAGACCTGAGGAAATTACCAAAAATGGTTATCAGTTCTGGGGGCTCAGAAGGAAGGAAGTGGAGAAAGAGCAGAGAGGTATCGTACCGCACCACGTACGCTCCCGTGAGTCTGCAGCAGTTTGCAGTAACAAGAATGATAAACAAGACACGCACAAGGTGGCATTGCCATCAGATTTGGCTGCAGCTGAAATCTCAGAGAAGGAGGCTGTTGGTAGCTTACTCCTTCCCTTCTAGACAAAGTTGAATCACATAAGTGACTGTTAACCAAAATGCATGCTTTGGAGATAGCATGACCACAAGAGGAGGGGGAAATAGGTGGAATCACCCAGGCTTTCCCTGCTTACTAATTCTCACTCCCCCCTCAGGAAAATCCACTGTAAATCTGGACAAATATTAGGTGTTTACATTGCCTCAGCTGCTGGTGGGAGTGCAGCTGTAGCAAGAAGCAGTTCAACATGGGCCAACCATCGAGCATCTCCTCTGCTTTTCATTTTGAGCTCTGTGCCACTGTGACTACCCTATTATCAGTACCTGAAAAAGTATAAAACCAGTATGGGAATGTCAGTGTAAGCTTCTGGGGTCTGATGACAGAGAAGTTCAGGTGTTTTGTTCCAAGTTATGAGTTCAAGCTGTGTTCCAAATGTGTGCCAAAACTTGCCCTAAATGTCCCAGATGTAAATGGGTACCTGGTCATTTGAGCGGGGGAGTAAAGGTGGTAAGACAGTGATGCAGGTCACATCACTGTCTGGTGTGCCATTGGCTACAGAAGGTGGCATGCCTTCATCACAGGCCGATAAGCTGAGGAGGTCCTTTGATCTTGACTTCTGACACGAGCCACTTGAGCTACACCTTGACTGCAAGACAGTTGCATGGAAAACAAGGCTTAACCTAACTCAAGTGGTCTTATGACAATCATACTTAGCTGCTGGCCTGGGTTTTTTTTTATCAGTGTATGGCAAAGGAGCTTAAAGTGGCTAGTAAATGCCAGTAGCCCAATATTCCAGGGGGAAACTGGGGGCTTCAGGGACTTGCTCAAATGCATACCATCTCCCAGGTTAGTGTCCTGTGAGCCATGGACTCATGCTTTTCCTCATAAAAGTCTGTATTTGCAGAACTGTCATCCCTGGGGTATGAGCTTCTGTTGTTGAAGGGCAATGAACAGACATCCATGAAGCCAGGCAGAAAATAATTAGGTCAAGTGCAAACTTTTCAAAAGGTCTTCAGCATATTAACAGAATTAGTCCCATTTTTTAAAAAGTGATTTATATACTTGGGACAGTACTTGTTATTGGATTCTAAAATATCTGGGTTGCTTCTGCAACTTGGACTTCTGCTTCTAAATCAGTCAGGATATTGTGAAAATGTTGCCATTCACCTGCTAAATAAATTCCTAGGAATTGTGCCTTACTTCAGGAGAGCCCACTTTTAGTGGCCCATGCAAGGTCTCCAAGTCTACAGCAACCTTTGATCACTGAAAGTGATTTGAATAAGCAGCAATACATTTTCCTAAGCAAATCAGGTTTTTTTAATATGCAAATGGACTTAGATACACTAAGAGCAAGTGGTGATAAGCCATCCCTATGAAGGTACAGTCATTTTAGTTCAAACAATTTTTTTTTGGTTATGCAGAAATCGGAGCAGGGTGGCACCTGAATGAGTTAGTCTCTAATGCTACCCTGTCCTGCCTTCTTCCTGACTTCAGATTAACATGGCTAACTCTCCCTCTCTTTTTTTGCTTATGAAAACATTAAAAAAAATCCATCCAGTCCTGTTCCCCAGCTTCTGTTTTCATTTCACATCCTCCAGTTTCAGGCCCCCATTCATGTAAAATTGCTGAAGTGACTTCTGCAAACTATATTCAAGTCCCTAAATCAAATACGTACTTTTGAAAATGTCATCCCGCATAACTAAGGCCATCCCTATTCACCAAACCACCCAAACAAATGCTTAAGAGACTAAATGAAGTACTTCTACCTTTGTATAATATACCCAGGGAATTTTTTGTTTCCAAGTCTCAGATGTTGTAACCAAATTTCAGTTGAATGTACAACGTTTTCAGCCAAAGCATAAGAATCAATTGTCAGCTTCAAAAGGTACTAAATCCAGCTGGATTTGTTTTCCTTTTTACTTCTTCATGATTAATAAAGAGGTTGACATTGATGGTATTTAACACCGAAAAATGCAAGGTTCTCCACCTTGGGAGGAAAAACCTGCAGCATGCTTATAGGCTCGGCAGTGCTACGCTGGTTAGCACTACAGATGAAAGGGACTTGGAGATCATGATTGACCACAAGATGAACATGAGCCTTCAATGTGATGCTGCGGCTAGTAAAGCGAGCAAAACCCTGGCTTGCATCCATAGATGCTTCTCAAGCAAATCCCGGGATGCCATTCTCCCATTGTACTCGGCCTTGGTGAGGCTGCAGCTGGAGTACTGCATCCAGTTTTAGGCCCCACAATTCAAAAAGGATATGGAGAAGCTTGAGAGAGTGCAGAGGAGAACCACACGCATGATCAGAGGTCAGGAAAACAGACCTTATGATGAGAGGCTGAGAGCTATGAGACTCTTCAGCCTGGAAAAGTGCAGGCTCACGGGTGATCTGATGGCCACCTATAAGTTTATCAGGGGTGTTCACCAGGATCTGGGGGAACAATTGTTCACCAGAGCACCCCAAGTGATGACAAGGTCGAAAGGTTATAAACTTCTGCAAGACCGTTTCAGGCTGGACATAAAGAATTATTTCTTCACTGTCCAAGCCCTCAAGGTCTGGAATAGCCTGCCACCAGAGGTTGTTCAACAACCTACATTGAACGCCTTCAAGAGAAATTTGGATGCTTATCTTGCTGGGATCCTATGACCCCTGCTGACTTCCTGCCCCTTGGGCAGGGGGCTGGACTCGATGATCTTCCGAGGTCTCTTCCAGCCCTAATGTCTATGAAATCTATGAAATTAGTTTTTTTCCCCTTCTACATTATAATTTAAGTCTTGTCAACATCATTTTTCCTAGAAGTTTCTAAGAACAACTGGAGAAGCTGCAAATTGTGGCATTCTAGTCACAAAACAAGGGAAGTGAATTTTATTCAGTTTTATTCAGTTGTCAAGTTTTTGCTCCAAATTTTCTTAACTCCCGTTTACCAAAAATACCTAAAATTGATGGCAAAAAAGTCCTTTGACTAAAGATTCATCACTTATGCACAATGAATGGATGTCCGAGAAGTTCTAAATTCATATCTTCCTGTCTTCCAAGGGAGGCTGACAACAGACAGAGAAGACAAGACTTAATTTTCCTGAGGTTAAAAACAATCAGTGAAAAGCCTTCATAAAAATCTGTTTCAGATCTCCTTTACACACACTAAGGAGCCCAAAATGGCACAAGACCCATCCTTGTCCATTACTCAGGATTTCTGATGGGAAAACTGGCAGATCTTCTCAGCTGATCTTGGTCATGATCAAAGCTGCTGTGATCTTAAAAGTGGGGGGGAAGGAGGGGTTCAGACCAAATTACCAGTCTGTTCTTCCACCAAGAGCTATAGTCAATAGTACAAACTGTAAAGAGGAAGCTCATTACACAACCTCCAGCTTCTCTGAGGACTTGCATAAGAACCAGTTGTTTCCTTGCTCTGGAATGTGGATGCTGTCCATTGTGGGGAGAAAGCCAAACAGCAGAGTAGCCAGGTCAAGTTATAGCTCTATAACCCAGTGGGTTCCTAGCTTTTGGGAGCAAGCATATCTGTTCAGCTGAATAAAAATCTAACTGTCGCAGCCAATGCCACCACCTCCTGTTCAGTTCCCTTTCCAAGCCAGGGCTTATCCATTTTATCCATCTTGCTGTAAGGAGAGCAGCGTGCTCTCATGTGCCCCCTCTTGCAGGAGAATTACATACACTGGCAAATTCTCTACGCTGGTGCAGATCTAACAGGCTGTAAAATAGAACAAGCAGTGGGCTGGATATTTTGCACAGGACACTATACCATAGGAGACCTGTATTCAGTCCCTGATTGTCTTTGATGCTCTGTGTATATAAGACCTTGGGCAAGTCATTTCACTGCTCTATGCTGCTGTTCTCCATCTGTGTTATGGGGATACTATGTCTCCTTTGTAAAGTGCTTAGAGGCCTATGGCTGAAAGTACTACCATGTATTGGCATTCTTATTATTCTCATGGGGACACACAACACTGGGGGAATGGTTACTGTTATTTCACAACCTGCTGTACAAGGGAGTACAGTACAAACACCCATGTGCATAGATATATTAAACCTGGCAGGAAGAAGCAGTTTGCAGTATATGAGACGTTACAGTCAGTGCTTACACTCTCAAACACTAGCAAATTCAAAGCTGTAAGCTACTCCAGACTTGTAGATCAGCCCCATGGAGCTATCAAACTGCTACCTAGTCATCATTTCACTCTGTTCACTGGCAATCATCCCCACTGAGTAGGTGGGTGGAGAACAAGATTGGTCAGAGGGGCTGGTGGTGCGAGAGAAGAGACCTTCTGGCTTTATTGTACACAGGGACTTTTTACACAGTCAGTCTTTCACTATGACACTTGTTTATCCTCAGTGTGTTTTCAAAGGGAAGGTCCCCTTTTCCTAGGCAGCATATTAGAAGTAAAATACGCAACTAGGATGCTCAAAATCACTCCCTTCCATAAGCCTTGAACTCCCCTACAAATTTCCCACATTCAGCATGATACTCCAGCTCTGAAAACCATCCCACAGCTCAAACCCACACCCCATATTCACAAATCCCCACAGACACATACCTCTATCTCAGAAAGGGGTGTACTTGGTAGCTGTGTTGGTCCGAGACAAAAAGACATACAAAAAACTAGAACTCTTGGTTCCAAAATGATACCTTTTATTAGACCAAGTGGAAAATGGCAAGAAAATTGTCCTTTTCTGCAAGCTTTAGGGATCAAAGCCCCTTCGTTAGGCTCTGGGGAAAGGGTAGATGGTACAGGATGGTACCATCTACATTTTTCTACTTTTCTACCATCTTGTACCATCTACCCTTTTCCCAGAGCCTGACGAAGGGTCTTGGATCCCGAAAGCTTACAGAAACGGACAGTTTTCTTGCCATTTTCCAGTTGGTCTAATAAAAGGTATCATTTTGGAACCAAGAGTTCTAGTTTTTTGTATGTCTATCTTAGAAACATCTTCTTTTCTACTCAACACCTTCCCAAAAACAGAGACCTCAAAATCTCCTATACTGAAGAGCCTGAAGTAGCAGGACCTGAGGGCTGAGGGCATATTCTAGGCATTCCATAGCCACCTTTAAGGTCTAATATGAATTAGCTTCACAAACACTTGCTATCCTTGCTCTGAACTCAGAGCCCATAGGCTTACCAAACTGCAAACATTGATGACTTTCTGCAACCTTGCCCACTCCAGGCATGGTAGTCCCCAGAGACCATGAGCCCCCTTGTGGCAAAAGGTAATATAAACCCTTGCAACACTACGGAGAGCAGATATATATGGTTGTAAAGCAAAGAAGCAAGGTGGTTTTTTTGTGTGTGATCTCTTTTATTGGACCAGCTGTATAGCTGGGAGATGTTGGACAAGCTTTGGAGCACAAAACATCTTTCTTCAGGGGGCCAGAAAGCTTGCCAACACCTCTCCTAACTATATAGTTGGTCTAATAAAAGACATCAGAAAAGAACCCTTGCTTCTTAGACATTTTCTGGATTGTCACAACTAATACACCAAGCCCACTGCAACATGTAAATCCACAATACCTGAGGCAGTTAGGGTGGTGCAGTACATTCTCATTCTCCAAATCCCTTTGGAAAGCATCTGCCAAAAGCAGTCTGGATAGCTGAAACTGTTCAGATAAGTGAAAATTGCAGGATCCAGAACATGTGATGCATAAGGCAGATCTATATCAAATCTAACCATGGGAATATTAAAACAGTAAAACTAAAGAGAGAACAGTTTGTTATACAATACCAGAAGTCACTGTACCAAGCATAACACAGTATCGCATTTAAAATGAAACTTAAAAACAGAACAGTTTGTCACACAATAGAGACAATTTTACTAGTTAGTAAAACAAAGTCAACATTTGAATAACCAAGGGTTCAGATAATGAAGGGTGAACTATAATATGCTGTACATTATCCAAGGATCTCAATGGATTAGGACAATGAAGGCCAACCTTTTTGGCAGGTGTGCCACAAGTAAGCCTTGCACGCTTCCTAAGTGCCACTTTAGTCCCTTTCTCCTGCCCAATCTGTTGCTCTCTGTTCTGCTTCCTGCTCCATCAGTCTTTTGTGCTCCCTGCTCTCTCCATGATCTGTGGCATGCCACACACAAGGGCTGCCTCTGGATTAGAAGATACAAGTGTAGCTGTTCAAGGAGTGCACTATATCAGGGCTGTCCAGCTTCTAAGTGGATGGGGGCTTCATGCCCCACAAACTGCCCCAGTGGGCACTGTACCTTCAGACTGCACCGCTCTGTGTGAGCAACGAGCATCTGGACCTCTGCTTTCAGCACCACACTATAAGCACATCTCTGCCTCCATCTTCAGGTCCCTGGCCATGGGCTCCCTGCTGCACCATGGACTGCGCTGCACCACCCCACTCCACCTCCTGAGCCAAGGGCAGGAAACAGAAGCCAGAGGAGGGAGGGAGGACCTGGAGACCTTGGTGCTGCTGTTATACCTGGAGCAATGCAGGGAACGGCAGCCAGGTAGGATTCCAGGGGGTCACAAATTAACCCCTCATGGGCCACATGCAGTCTCTGGGCCCCTAGTTAGACAACTCTCTGCTATATAAAGAAATCCAGCTATTCCTAACAGGTAGATTATAACTGGCAGGTAGTAGAGCATCTACCCCGCTGGAAACCACTTCATATGCTAGAAAGAAATTCAGCAGGTTATCTCGTCCAGCCCTCTGCCCAAGGCAAGGTCCTCCCTGTCTAAACCATTCTATACAAATAAATATTTGTCCAATCTGCTCCTAAAACCTCTCAATGGAGCTTCCACCAACTCTCCAGGTGTTCTGTTCCAAAACGTAGCCACCCTCATAATGAGAAAGTTCTGCTATAATAATTAACTCAGGAAACAATGTAATAAAATCATGCCCACTGATTACATTTTCATGTATCAAAGATGTCAGCAAAATTAGATATCTCAGGGTTTGTTAAAACAGCTGGGAGGGACCTCAGCAGTTCATTTAGTCCAACCCCCTACTCAAGGCTGGATCATCCCTATCTAAGCCATCTTATACATGTGCTTCTCTAAGCTAACTGCACAAATAACTGCCTCACAGAACTACCAGGTACAATGCCCCAAAATACCAAAAACACCTCAATGTGTCACAGGTAAAGCAGGGGAATGAGGGCACCATCAATGTCCTGATGCTATAATGACAGAAGTAGTTTATGAATGGCCATACTTTCACACAGAAGCATAGGACTAGAAGGGACCACCTCCACCTTTGAGTCCAGTTCTCTGATCACAGGGCACGTCTACAAGTGCATTAATGCACCTTTTCTAATGCACATTTAATTTAGTACCTCTGGTGCATCTACATGTCGCCCTATGGTGATGTAGTGTGTCACTACATCGCCGTATGGCATGCTACAGTGATGTAGCGATTGCATGGGTCTACACGTGATTGGCAGCTACATCGCCATAGTGGCACGCTCCCCCGTTTTAGTGTGCTGCTATGGTGACACAGCAGTGAAATCTAACCATGCACCACACGCACAGCACAGTAACTGCCTGTACTGTGCCATGCTTTAATACGTCCTTTTGGAAGTACTAAAGCATGGCACAGTAGCAACGTAGCTGTACAGTGATACATAGATGCACCCCCAATGTGAGGTACTAAATTCATGCACATTATGCTGTGCTGATGCAAAGTAGTGCATTTGCACACTTTTTTAGTGATGCTTAATGCACAGTAGGCTATTTAACTGTGCATTAGCATAATGTCACAGTTTTTATGTGATGCTTTAATGTGCAGTAAAATAGTCTACTGCACATTAAAGCACATATGTAGATGAGCCCATAGGCAGCCAATGTTAAGTCCAAAAGCATTCGCAAGAGCATTCACCTGGGTCCCTCTCATACACTACAGCTACAAACCATCCCTTAGCACCTATTATGAACTTAGGATCTTTAGAACCAAAAAACCCTACTGTGTAGCACAAGAAGAAAGCAGAATAGACTAGGGAACTGAGCCTTGTTTACCCTCTAAGACATATAAACCCAAAGAGGTTTGGAGATAGGATGACTGACTGATCATGAACTGAGCGCCGTCACCATCTGCGGTAAAGCTGGCAAGACAGTCAGCAATACAGAAGTCCTTGACTTCAGGAAAACTGACTTTGACAAGCTCAGGAGACTTGTTGGTGAGGCCCTAAGGGACCACAACCCCAAGGGGAGTGGAGTTCAGGAAGAGTGGTTGCTCCTTAAGGGAGAGATCATTGATGCACAAGCTAATGCTATTCTGTCTCGGAGGAAAGGCAGCAAAAGGGCACAGCATCCCTCTTGGCTCTCCAGGGAACTAGCAGACCTCCTGCAGATAAAAAGAAAGACCTACAAAGGATGGAGGGCAGGATTCACCTCCAAGGAGGAATATTCCACAATGGTCTGGACCTTCAGGGAGCGAACACGGAAAGCCAAGACTGCGACTGAACTGCAGCTAGCTAAAAGTATCAAGGATAATAAAAAGTCCTTTTTTAGATATGTGGGGAGCCAGAGGAAAAGCAAGGGCAACATTGGACCCCTGCTAAACCAGAAGGGACAACTGATGCCCAGGAAAAAGCCAACCTACTAAACAGGTACTTTGCGTCGGTCTTTCATCAATCCCACAGGATGCCCCTGCCCATTACGGGACAGGGAGGCCTGGGGGATGGAGATTCCTTGCCCTCCATCAATGCTGACCTTGTGAAGGAACACCTTGAGAAGTTGGACACCTTCAAGACAGCCGGCCCTGACGGTTTACACCCCAGGGTACGCAAGGAGCTGACAGGCATCATAGCCCAGCCCCTGGCATGGATCTGCGAGAACTCCTGGTGCTCTGGTGAAGTGCCCGATGATTGGAAGAAGGCCAATGTGGTGCCTATCTTCAAGAAAGGGAGGAAAGTGGATCCAGCAAACTACAGGCCCATCAGCCTGACCTCTATCCCGGGGAAGGTCTTAGAAAAAATCATCAAAGAGGCCATTCTTAATGGACTGGCCAATGGCAACAACCTGAGGGATAGCCAGCACGGGTTTGTTGTGAGTAGGTCTTGCTTGACCAATCTTATTTCCTTTTATGACCAGGTGACCTATCACCTGGACAAAGGAGAGGAGATGGATGTTGTATATCTAGACTTCAAAAAAGCCTTCTATCTGGTATCCCATGATTGCCTCTTGGCAAAACTGGCCAACTGCAGTCTCAGGTCCACCACGATCCACTGGCTGAGGAATTGGCTCCATGGTCAGACCCAGAGGGTGGTGGTTGATGGAAGTCAATCGTCATGGTGCCTTGTGACCAGTGGGGTCCCTCAAGGCTCTGTCCTTGGGCCTATATTGTTCAACATCTTCATTAATGATATGGACATTGGAGTCAGAAGCGGAGTCAGAAGCCAAGTTTGCCGATGATACCAAACTTTGGGGTAAAGCATCCACACCTGAGGACAGGAGGGCGATCCAGGCTGACCTTGACAGGCTCAGGAAATGGGCAGACAAGAACCTGATGGTGTTTAACACCAAAAAATGCAAGGTTCTCCACCTTGGGAGGAAAAGCCTGCAGCATCCTTATAGGCTTGGCGGTGCTGTGCTGGTTAGCACTACAGATGAAAAGGACTTGGGGGTTATGATTGACCACAAGATGAATACGAGCCTTCAATGTGATGCTGCAGCTAGTAAAGCAATCAAAACGCTGGCTTGCATCCATAGATGCTTCTCAAGCAAATCCCGGGACATAATTCTCCCGTTGTACTTGGCCTTGGTGAGGCCGCAGCTGGAGTACTGCATCCAGTTTTGGGCTCCACAATTCAAAAAGGATGTGGACAAGCTTGAGAGAGTGCAGAGGACAGCCACACGCATGATCAGAGGTCAGGAAAACAGGCCTTACGATGACAGGCTGAGAGCTATTGGACTCTTCAGCCTGGAAAAGCACAGGCTGAGGGGTGATCTGGTGGCCACCTATAAGTGTATCAGGGGTGTTCACCAGGATCTGGGGGAATGATTGTTCACCAGAGCGCCCCAAGGGATAACAAGGTCAAACGGTTATAAACTCCTGCAAGACCGTTTGAGGCTGGACATAAGGAAGAATTTCTTTACTGTCCGAGCCCCCAAGGTCTGGAATAGCACCTACTCTGAACGCCTTCAAGAGAAAATTGGATGTTTATCTTGCTGGGATCCTGTGACCCCTGCTGACTTCCTGTCCCTGGAGCAGGGGGCTGGACTTGATGATCTTCCAAGGTCCCTTCCAGCCCTAATGTCTATGAAATCTATGACTTTGTCCTTTCTACCTGTCAGGGTTTTTATCTGTCTGCTACTCTTGCTGTGGTTTCAATGGGTCAATTAACACAGGTCCTCTTAAGTATGTTTGTTGCTTCTTCATTTGTGCATGTTCATAATGTTTGATCATTATTCCCCTGAGATGGTTCGTTGGATAAACTGTGTCCTTTCAGCTGGTGTTAATTTTAGAGCAAAAGTGTAACAGCATTTGATGAACACAGTGGCTGGTCTTTCTTACTGTTTTTCCTCCGTCATGCTTTCAGTTTTGCAGTTCTGGAATTTCAAAGATAAAATGGATCATTAGACTGTAGGGTGACATCCTAGCCATAATGAAGTCAATGGGAGTTTTTCTATAGACCTCAGTTAGTCATCAGTTCCAAGTGAACTCTACTCTTGTTGCTTTTAGTTTGAGTGGCACATGCTTGACATCTCACAAGATCAGGTCCTGAATATCATGTTGTCTCTGTACCCAACCTGCAGCCTGTTTTACTGTTGGCCCTGGACTTAATTAGTGCCTAATTACACGTTCAATCAGAGGCCATTTCCACAGTCTGGTTCCAACTGAGGTGGTCTTTGGCCCCAGGCTGACTAACAGATCAACCAGGGTATATCTGATCACCACCCAATTAACCTGGCAATTAATTGGGATGTGACTAATAAAAACACTCACACAAGAATATGAGGTATATGAATTACAAACAATTTATTAATAGGAATACACACACAACAGGCAAGCAAACCAGTACACAATAAAACACAGTACAGTTAATCACTATCTATATCTATTAAAACCTATCCTGTAATACTTATATACTTATACCCTATATCCTATGTTCTTATGTAACAATGTTACTACCAAACAGGGGTAAACCAGACTTTATTGTAGGAAGCAGAAGCACTTTATTAAACTCAGCTCTGGGAGTCTGTCTGCTATCAGCACCTTAGGTGGCTGCTCTGGATCTTCTCTGGACAAACCGGGGAGAGAAAACCCAGGACAGGGAGGGAGAAGGAATGGGTGATACTCACCAACAGGAGTAGAGGGCTGCTACCTTAGGTGTCAAGCACACCCAGAGGGAACAGAAAACAGGAGAGCCAACCCTGTCTACTCCTGTGGAAGACAAAGGATCTTCAAGGGTAGAAACTGATGGGATCTCACAGGCACCTGGAACTGACATGGTGAATCTCCACGATCCGCACACTCAGTCATGTCTCTCGCCTTTAGTGTCTTCCTTCCAATCAGCACCCATGCTTTCAACCCCAAAAAGTTTCCTACTCTCTTTCTCTCTCTCTGCCAAGACTCACCTCCACCCCACTTACTCACCTCAGCCTTCACACACACACCTCAGCCCTCAATCACGTGTTGCCCTGTGGGGTCAGGCCAACTCTCAGGATCTCAATATTGCGCTGTTAGACAGGAGGGTGTGACACAATTGCACATATACAAACACACAAATCAATTAGGTGCATACACACACACACACACTACCAACGGAGGCACATACGCATCCAAACCAGCCTAGGCACATGCATACCTATCACCAATTCAAGCACATACACTATACACCCCAAAAGTTAGACAAAAATCAATTGTCCATACCCACACACTCAGTACACATACACAGCACACTAATTCATATATCATGCACACAATGACATACACACACTCACCAGTTCACACACATATAACCCACCTACACATACACACAGGTAAGTTCCTAACTTGGATGATACGATACGTATGTGTATGCTTGGGGTACCTGGGATACTCGGGGGAAGGTTAAGGTGAGAGAGAGAGAGAGTTAAAGTGTAGGGAGTGAAAGTTGCCAGAACCAGGAGTGGAGCCTGTGGACTAGAAAGAAGCTGGTTGAGGAGCTGAGGCTTGAGGTTACTTAAGGTCAAGTGGCCCCAGGGTTACTTGAGGTTACTGGTGCATGGGGGAGAAGCCTAGTAGCAAGGAGGAGACAGCCAGGAAAAAGAGAGAGAGACAGAAACCTGGGAGCTTGCGGTTGGAAACTGAGACAGACAGCTGAGATGTTTGGGGGGGCAGATAAGTGTTGGCAAGGAGGAAACAGGAAACAGACAAAAACCCAACTCAGGGTTTCAAAATAAC
>NW_005842491.1:639933-642232 GCF_000455745.1 Alligator sinensis | reverse complement strand
GGTCATTCAGAGGGAGCTATTTTTAGACCTACTGCCATTGTTTCTCAAGCACCCTCATTCATCCCCATTCATTCAGAAACCAAGTTACATAGGAGGGGTAAGTATGAGTCATAGGTCAGGGGACACAAGATGGAAACTTGACATGACTTATGCTAACTTACATTAGTAGGCCTAAAACAGTAATCACACGATATAAAAGTAGTAAAAAAAATCAATACAAACATAATAATTATCACACATAAAACAGTGGATATCTATATTAAAATAGCAGGGCACTTATTTGCAAAGAGGGGAGAGAAAAATAAAACTTACTACCTAAAATAAAATGTTAAAGCTTATCCTACATCTTAGCTTACTTGTACTTATCTATAGGGAATAGAGAGGGAGAGAAAAAGTCAGAAATGGTTGGGGAAGGGGAGGGAATGCATTTTAAAATTAAAAAAAAGAAAAACTGGAGGTTTTGCTACACGCACACCATCTGTCAATCACAGGACCCTTTTATAAGAGCATTGCACTCCATGCGCTAATGCACTGCACACGGCACCTGAAGGTGTACACGACAAGGCCTTTGCGAGTAGATGACATCATTCTCTTCCAAGGGTGGGTCAAACAAGGGTCCCTAGATGACCTGCTTAGAGTCATCTATAGAGTCAAACAGCCTTGGCATTACCTCAGACCCAGTTTCTCTTCCAACAGTCCCCTCCTTGATATCTTTCATGCTTACCTGCAAGGTATCACCACGATGGTATGAGGGTCTAAGTCATGGTTTTATTCCTTCCTCAGAGGACACCATGCCCAGACATTATTGCAGCCTCATATCTTGCTATGGATGGGAACAGATAGGCCAGCTGGTCTGAGAGCACGTGAATAAGTTTTATCCAACACTCTAACATGATCTAACTTAATCAAACGGGTAAATGATAAAACACACACTGTATTTACTATCACTTATATGACTTATACATTATCACATTCACCCACTACTTCTTCATTCATATCCTTGTATACATTCCCTCAATCTACACTCATATATTTTTCATCTAACAATTCAGCTAGCTGTATTTTTGACTGAGCCCTTTTAATCATTTGATTCACATACATAATCTTCTTCCTTATTGACACATCCAAACCATAGTTACAACACTCATTACACGTAAACATACTTGACCAATCACAATTACAACAACCAGACAGAGTACAAGGTTCAGGACACCAGTGGCCATGAGACTCCATCCTAATAAAATTTCCCACCACTTGTGATCCCGCCATCTTTGCAAAAGCATGCAAAATTTTGACAATTTCCCAATTATTAGATATCACCTTAATATAAACTTGCTTAGTTTTTTCTGCATTGGCATACAGAACTTCTTGAATAGCATGTTATCTCTGTACCCAACCTGCAGCCTGTTTTACAAAGAGTGACATCTGCAACAGTTCTAGCTGATTCAGCCATCAGGCAGACATGTGATGGTTTAAGCGCTAGAAATTGTGAACCACGAGGTTCCTTGCTGGAGTCACATTCAGCACAGCTTGTAGGACATACTCAGCGAGCTCAGGCATGGGAACTGAGAAATATTGCTAGCAGCTCAATTCTGATCCACTGTCTGTTTCCAGTGCCTTCTAGAAAGGAAAACTAGTCTAATGGTTGGGACACTAAACACAGGAACCTGGTTTCAAATCTCACAGATATCCACATCTTCACTGTAGATTCCCTCTGTGACCTTGAGCAAGTCACTCAGCCCCATGTGTCCCTCAGTTTCCCCTCTGTAAACTGGGAAGAAGAAAAAATCTTAACTCACAATACTGTTGGGAAGATGTAGAATCATAGAAAAATAGGGTTAGAAGGAACATCAGGAGGTCATTTAATCCAACCCCCTCCTCACAGCAGGGTCATTTTTTCTCAAGACTAAAATAGAAGGCTACAAGAATCCCAGTTCTTCCAACCTTTCTTCATACATCTTGTTTTCTAAACCTCAAATCTTTCTTGTTGCTCTGCTTTCTTTCCTGTTTTTCCACATCTTTCTTGAAGTGCAATGCCCAAAACTGGACACAGTCTTCCAAGAAAGGCCTCACCTGTGCTGAGCAGAATGGAAACAATTATTATGCATGACTTGCATGTGCAAGTCCTGTTTATACATCCAAGTATGTTATTAATTTTATTTTCCAAAACAATCACAGTAAATTAAAGATGGTAATATGGACTCAATATACACTGCAGATAGAATTCAGAGGTTTTCTGGTTAAAAAATAATTGAATGTTTTTCTTTCTTACTCTTAAATAAATGTTTCCACTCACCTC
>NW_005842491.1:621764-639902 GCF_000455745.1 Alligator sinensis | reverse complement strand
CCCAGTGCTGGGGGACTGAGACCCACCACGCTCAAAAGCAGACTAGAGTTGTTCATAGAAGATTATTACCACTTTATGTGCAAAAGAGCTCTCTTTGCAAGTTCTCACTTTATTTGGCTGTTCAGCACATGCTGATGTGCTTATAATAGTCATACTGGTTGCAAAATGGTTTCCCTTTTAGGGCTCATCTTCACACGCTCAAAACTGCCTCCCCATGCTTTGATTCTGACATAAGGGATTTTAATTGTTAGTGCAGCTAGATTAAAAAAACTTGAGTAAAATTTGTCAGGTATCCAGGTTGTAGCCATATTGGTCTAGAGTCTAGACACAAAAGGAATCAAAACTCAGGGCAGAGGTGATATCTTTATTAGACCAACTAGACATTTGCAAAAAAAATTATTTATTTGCAAGCTTTTGGGCACAGGCACTCTTCATCAGGCATTGGAGATTGCAAAGATTGTAAAAGTTCTCCTAGGTAGAAATGAAAATTCACATTTCACAGGAGTTGTGGTAAAGTCTCCTGTTTGGAACAGTTCATTTTGTGCAATTAGGCTCAGAGAAAAGTTGGAAAAGTCTTTTTACCCTAAAGTTGTCTGGTAGTAAGCAGGATGTGGAATCATATTTCCTTCTCATTATGATGTTTCTTGTTATGAGTAAAATTGGAATTTATCCATGATCAAAAATAATTTTTCCCACTGTTAATGATATTAACAACAACAATAACAACCCATCAACTGCGAAGATCTTAGGAATTTGGGGAATAGATGAATCATCCCACTCATTCAAAAAGTTATGTTTCATTAGGCAGCAAAAATCAACCCAAAAGTTTCCTCTCTGTAAACAAGCAGGCACAGTTTGATTCAAGGCCTGCCATGCTCTTTTTACCTAGTATGAATCTAGGGCATAACAACAATAGCTACCTTTATTTTTCCAGTGTTAACTTAAAAACTGCAGAAATCTATAGGACTATGATTCAAATTCATTCTACAATAGACATGTATGGCTTCTGTTTTCCCATTCATCCTCACAACAACCACCATCCTACTGGGTGTGTCTATACGTTCATTAATGAGCCATAATTACAGCGCATTACATTTAGTACCTGTAATGACAGGTACTAACTTAATGTGCCATAATCGGTGCTACTGCACGTTAGCACAGATGAATTTATTTTTAGTGATATTAATGTGCATTAAACTAAATCTACTGCACATTAGCACAGGCTTTGCCAGCCATGCTATGGTGCAGTAGAGTTAGTCTTCTGTGCTCAAAGTGTCTCATGTAGATGAGCCCACTGTGTCTGAACTGACCTTAAACTTAATGCCTTTCATCCCTGCCCTAATCTTGGTAAGGCACTTGAAAATCAGTTGTAGCCAGTTCCAGTCCAGTTCCGGTGCATTGACTTTCTTGATGCTATGATGTTTTACACCAGCTGACGATCCTGAGCATATAGTGTAACAGCTGTGTCGCAGAGCACGGAGGTGCCCTGCTCCTAGAGAGTGGAAACTGCCAGGGAGAGAGCCCTGGCAGGACATAACGAGCACAGCTGCGGGTTACCTGGGGCAACCAGGAAGTCAGCTGACTGGAGGGGGCAGGGCCTGGCCCTTACAAAGCCCAGGGCTGAGGCCAGGCTGGCAGTTCCCTGCCAGCAGCTGGAGAGGCAGGAGCTCCCTCAGCCAAGATATGGGAAGAAGCGTGATTGCAAGTACAGCTCATGATAGCTCTGGAGGCTTGAGCAATGATACTAAGTTATAGCCAGGCGGCTTATAGTTATGTTGTAGCCTAGGGGCTTGTGGTTTTGTTTTGTTGTGCATTACACTGGTGGTTTGGGCGAGGCTATTAGGGGCTGGAGGAGGCCTCGTAGGGACCCACAGGGGTGTGGGGCCCTAGCACCAGTGAGGGCGCAGTATTCTCAGGGGGAACCCCAGCGGTGTGGGAACCCCCGTGCCAGGGAAGGCGCAGCGTACTCATAAAGGGACCCACAGTGGCTTGGGGACCCTGGTGCCAGTGAGGGGGCAGTATTATTAGGGAGCCCAGCGTGGGCACAGCAAACCCCAGTGAGGGGGCAGTATTATTAGGGAGCCCAGCGTGGGCACAGCAAACCCCAGTGAGGGGGCAGTATTATTAGGGAGCCCAGCGTGGGCACAGCAAACCCCAGTGAGGGGGCAGTATTATTAGGGAGCCCAGCGTGGGCACAGCAAACCCCAGTGAGGGGGCAGTATTATTAGGGAGCCCAGCGTGGGCACAGCAAACCCCAGTGAGGGGGCAGTATTATTAGGGAGCCCAGCGTGGGCACAGCAAACCCCAGTGAGGGGGCAGTATTATTAGGGAGCCCAGCGTGGGCACAGCAAACCCCAGTGAGGGGGCAGTATTATTAGGGAGCCCAGCGTGGGCACAGCAAACCCCAGTGAGGGGGCAGTATTATTAGGGAGCCCAGCGTGGGCACAGCAAACCCCAGTGAGGGGGCAGTATTATTAGGGAGCCCAGCGTGGGCACAGCAAACCCCAGTGAGGGGGCAGTATTATTAGGGAGCCCAGCGTGGGCACAGCAAGCCCCAGTGAGGGGGCAGTATTATTGGGAAGCCCCAGGGTGGGCACGGCGAGCCCTGAGGAAGGCCTAGTGCTGCAGTAAACCCCGGGGAAGGGTGGTGTACTGCGGTGAACCCTGGGGGAGAGGGGGTGGTGGTGCGGTGAGCTCTGGAGAGCGGGGGTAGCAGGGCGGTTGGGCCTGAGAGACAGGTGGCTTGACGAGAAGTCCAAGAGGGGGCGCAGAAGTCCCCAGGAAAGGGGGTGACATTATAGGGAAGGCCCCAGAGAGGGGCGACATTACAGGGAGGCCCCGAGTGGGCTCAGAGAGCCCAGGAGGGGGCAGCATAACAGAGAAGGCCCGAGAGACGGGCATGAATATAGGCAGAGAGAGACACCAATGTCTATCGCATCTGCGAGGCTTGGGGTATGGTATCAGGGGTGGTTGGAGCCACGCGTAGCCCATAAGGCTAGGGTGCCTGGGAAGCACCCATCATACAAGGAGACCCCCGGTGGGTCCGGGAAAACACGGGGACAGAGGTCCCAGCTAACCGTGCCCAAGGAGACGTGAGGCAGCCTCCCAACTTTACCTAAACATCAAAGACGTGGCGGGCGAGAATCTGAGGGTGCCCTTGGGCCGACTTGGCACGGAGAGGGGGGCCTCAAGGAGATCACAGCCCTCCTGCTGGACCCCGCCATGACAAGCTGAGCTCAATGAAAAAGAAACAAAGTTTGGTATCATTATCATACTGCTGATACTGAACCCTGTGCTGCCATACAAGCAGTCCTAGTAGCCACATACACTCTTTATACAAGAGGACTAATAAGAGACCCCCAAGACAAAAGCCCCCAGAAAGGAAATGGCACAATTTAAAGCTTCCCTCTATATTCCTTCCATCCAGAGCAAACTCTATTAGAAGGCAGCCTCATCTATCGCTGCAAGTTCTCTCCCACAGACCAATGGATCATTTCAGCACTGTGTGTTGTGGATTAGCTTTTCTCAGCCCACCTGTTACAAATCCAAACACTATCAGGTACAGAGCTACCATCTGCCAAAGGCTTTCTGTCCTGAACACAGTGTAAGTGTCATGCATCCAGGCATCTCAGAAGCCTAGATTTAGCAATGTTGCTTGTGACAGATATAGTATAGCTACACACTTGAATCTTTGCTAACCTTGTGGCTTGTACTGTGAGCACTGCTACTTTGCCTCAGTCTGCACAAAAAAATTAAGCTGCAGCCAGACACCTAATAAGTAGGGCTGTGCGAAGCTTCAGTCCCTGATTTGTTTTGCTGGAGATTCAGCCCGATTCGGTGGCCAAATCTCTGAATCTGAATTAAATCAGAGGACCCTTTAATCTCTCCAAATCGATTCGGAGAGATTTGGAAAGATTCAGCGATTTGGACACGGAGACAGCTTTAAATTTTTTTTCTATATACCTCTAGGTAGCAGGCAGCTCCTGAATGCTGCAGTGGTGGGGAGTATGGAGTGTGCCATGGGAATGTGGGGGGCTCCCCAGCCCACTTAGCAGCAGACCCAGAAGTGGACCAGAAGCACTTCCAGTCCACTTCCTGGTCCACCAGAGAGCATGCTGCCTGCCCCCCATGCCTCCCCGGCTCAGCAACTGGGTCTGAGGGGCACCCAGGGTCCCCCCGTGGCCAATCACTGAGCCAGGGAGGCACAGAGGGGGCCCCGGCATGCTCCTCAGCAAACCCGGAGGTGGATTTGAAGTACTTCCAGTCCACTTCTGAGTTCACTGCTGAGCATGTGGAGGGCCCTGCCCCTCCCCTGCCCCCCCTCCTGTGGCACGCTCCATGTTCCCCAGCATCACAGTGTTCACAAGCCATGCTGGTACCTCGAGGCATGTAGAAAAATTTTTTAAAGCTGTGTCTCTGTCCGAATCTCCGATTCTCTGAATCAGCATTGAATCTTGATTTGGATTCAGCCGAATCGAATCGGGGACAGTGATCCAAATCAACCAATTGAATCACTATCCCTGAATCCAAATCCGAATTGAATAGGGCCTGCTTCACACACCCCTACTAATAAGGATTATTTGGATAAGGAAGAGGACACACTGAGAGAGGAGATAAGAGACAGAGAACTTTTGATGGGTCTGAATGAATTCAAGTCAGCAGGGCCAGATGAACTTCATCCCATGGTATTGAAGGAACTGGCAAAGGAGATCTCAGAGCTCTTGGTACAGGCAAGGTACCAGAGTACTGGAAAAAGGCCAACATAGTGCCAGTCTAAAAAAGGCAAAAAGGAGGCCCCAGGGAACTATGGACTGGTTAGCCTCACCTCAATACCCAGGAAGCTAGTGGAGCATATCATAAGGAAGGCCATTTGCAAGCATCTGGAGGAGGAAAGGCGGGAGGAAAAACAATTCATGTCAAACAAACCCGATCTCTTTCTTTCGCAAAGTAACTACTTGGGTAGACGAAGGGAATGCTGTGGATATAGTGTATCTGGACTTCAGCATGGCTTTCCACAAGGTCCAACACCACCTTTTCATAAACAAATTGGAGAAACATGAGCTGGACAAAACTAAAAGGTGGATAGACAATAGCTATGTGCAAAGGGTAATTATAGGTGGATCCTGTCAGAATGGCAGGAGGTTTTGAATGGAGTTCCATGGGGGCTGTCCTGGGCCCAGTGCTGTTCAATGTGTTTATTAATCATTTGGATGCTAGCATAGAAAGCTTCCTGAGTGGGTTTGCAAATGACATGAAACTGGAAAGGATTGTGAATATGTTGGAGGATGGGAACACAATTCAGAAGGATACTGATGGATTGGAAAGATGGGCTGAAGTCAGAATCATAGAATTGAAGGACCAGAAAGGACCTGCAAGATCATCAAGTCCAGTCCCCTGCCATGGGCAAGAGGTTATTGGGCTCAAATGATCTCAACAAGGTGCTTATCCAGCCTGTGCTGGGAGTGTGTTCCGGATTCTAGTTACCTTCATGGAAAATAAGTTTTTTCTTATATCCAGCCTAAATTTTCTCTCTATTAGCTTGTGCCCATTGGTTCTCATCCTCCCTTGAGGTGCCTTCCTGAAGAGTTGCTCCCCTAGATCTTGGTGCTCACCCCTGATGTACTTGTAGGCAGCTATCAAGTCACCTCTCAGTCTTCTCTTACTCAGAGTGAACACGCCCATTCCTGGAGTCTCTCCTCATAGGGCCTATCCTCCAGGCCCATAATCATACAGGTAGCACTTCTTTGTACTGTCTTGAACTTATCCACATGCTTCCTGAAGTGTGGTGCCCAGAACTAGATGCAGTACTCCAGCTGTGGCCTCACCAATGCTCAGTAGAGAGGGAGAAGCACCTCCCTGGATCTATTGGCAACATATCAGCTGATGCACACCCAAGTTCTATTCGCCCTGCTGGCAACCTCATTGCACTGCTGGCTCATGTTCATTTTCTGGTCAATTGTGACCCCCAGGTCTCGTTCAGATGCTGTGCCAGCTAGTGGACTATCACACATTGTTTAATTATGGTGAAGGTTCTTCCTACCCAGATGAAGATCCCTGCACTTCTCCCTGTTGAACCTCATCTGATTCTGTTCCACCCATAAAACCAATCTGTCAAGGTCATCCTGGATCCTTACCCTATCCTCTGATGTGCCTGCATATCCCCACAGCTTGATATCAATCTCAAACTTAATCATTGAGCTTTCCACCCCCTCATCCAAGTCATTAATAAATATGTTAAAGAGCATGGATCCAAGCACTGATCCCTGGGGGACACCACTGGAGATGGCCTTCTAGGATGAGGCCATCCCATTGATCACAACTCTCTGGGATTGGCCTCTAAACCAGTTGTCCACAGGTAACAAGGTGAAATTCAACATAGACACTTGCAAGGTGCTATACCTTGGGAAGAATAATAAAAAATATAAATGCAAAATGGGTAACATGTGACTGAATAGCAGCACTATGAAAAAGGACTTGGGAGTCTTGGTAGATCCTCCCTTCCTTCTCATGTCCTTGTCATAAACTAGATGTTTTTCCAGAACAAGGAGCAATGGTCTCAAGTTGCAGCAAGGGAAATTTGGGTTAGACATTAAGAAAGACTATCTCACTAGGAGGGTAGTAAAGTACTGGAACAGGATACCCAGAAAGGTTGTAAAATCTCCATCTTTAGAGGTTTTTAAAACCTGGCTAGACAGAGACTTGGCTGGGATGATCTAGTTGGGGATGGTCCTACTTTGAGAAGGGGGTTGTACTAGATGATCTCCCGAGGTCCCTTTCAAACTTAATTTTCTATGATTCTAAAAGAAATGAACTATTGCCAGTTTCAGACAACATAAATAACATCTTTGGGAGACTTTAAGGGGAATCTTATCTGACAAATTCAAAAGTCCAGGCAACGCTGAATATGATAAAGCCCGAGGATAAAAAGGGGAAATTCAAAGACTACTAGGAAAGTTGACTTGTGTCAGCAAGTTTATACCTAACTACACAACTTTCCCAACTTACTTAAGGTATCTTCTCCACAAGGGCACAGAATGGGCCTAGGTGCCAAAGCATAAAAGTGAATTTAATTATGTAAATATATATAGATATCAGGTCCAGTGCTACAGTACTTAGAAGTGAGGGCAATACAGGCTGACTGTTAATGGGGTTGTTGGTTTGATCTGGCATATGCAAATTTATAGCATGAAGCAGTTGGGTCTAGTACCAATTTCAGGTTGATAATGACTGGGGACAGGACTAAGAGCAACAGCCTTAAGCTGCAGCAGGGGAAATTTAGGTTGAAGATTAGGAGGAACTTTCTGACTATGAGTGGTCAGGCATCAAAATAGGCTGCCTTGAGAAGATGTGGAATCTCCATGCTTGGAAACTTTCAAAAGCAGGTTGAACAGACACTTGGCTGGAATAGTTTAGTCAGGGATGATCCTGCCTTGAGCAGGAGGCTGGACACAATGACTTTGTGAGGTCCCTTCCAGCTCTGCTTCCTATGGTCCTACTATGCAAATGCACTGAGGACCCCAATGCACTGTGGGAGGACTGGTGTTTTAGCAGGCATCCCTAAGCAAACAGACTTTTTCACAGCTTCAGTATGGATCATTTTCTGCACTAAAAATAAAGGCATCAGAGTCCTAGCAGGCATATTGACTTCACACCCTCCTGCACGTATTTTGAGTCATGATACTTCCTTGTATATGTAACAGGACAGGATTTCTTGGGGTCAGTTGCTCCCAATCTCTTCGTGCAGTTCCCTTCAAAACCCTCCAGAGATATCGCTCACAAGAAAAAAAATGTTCCACTCTGCTAAAAAGCAAGTATCTTCCTAGAAGCCTGCTTGCTTGTTGGCAAAGTCTGACATCCAGTGGTCCAGGCCCTAAATTGCAGCAGAATTGGAAAATGGTATATTCATTTATTTAAATGTCTTGAGCAAGCTCTCCAGCAGCACCCGAGTTCTGCTTCGTGCAAACTGAAGGGGAGAAGTTCAGTGTCATATTTCTACCTTCCCAGGCCTGAAATTATTCATGAACTATTTTGGGTCCTACAGTATCACAGAGCAACCTCAGAACTGTCTTAAAATGTCATGGGCTGGAGCAGTCTTTAGAGATAACTCAGGCAGCCAAGCATTGTTGGAGACCCTCTCAGTGCTTCCATACACCTCTCAGCCTTCAAAATCCCCCTGCATGGAATGGAAAGCATTGGGTGGCTATGTTAGCTTTCAACTACCACGGAGTCCCTTACAAAGGAAGAACCTATAGATGCCTTATAGGATGGTGTATGCTCAGGCAACACAGGGCAGTTACAACTTGAACAGGCTGGAAGAGGAGCTGAAAAAATCCAACCAGTTGTGCCTGTCAAGCAATCTGAGTGCATCAGAGGAGCTGCACAACTCTCCTCATTGTTGACAAGGAAATGCAGGCTGCCCAGGCAAGGCACTCATTTAGAGCTTTAGAAAGGACAAATCACTGCAGCCTCCTGAAAGTCTCCATGTCAGACTCTTCCAGCAACCTCAGCTAGTCTGCCTCCCATCTCAGTCATCCTCCCTCCTCAGGGACAGTATGAGAAAACAGTTTGATTTTAAAACATAACTTGATGGCAACTAAACCCAGACCTTCAGTGAGCAAGGACCAAAGGAAAATCCAATGCCCAGTACCCAGAATGAGAATTCTCTTTGCTATCCAGTCTTTACCTACTGGCAACAAGAGAGAACAGTCAGCACAACTGCTTCAGATGAGGTCAGCCAAACCCAGCAGAGAAAGAGTCATCCAACTCAATATTTAGAGTCCTTGAATCTGGCTTTTTCACAGTTCAGTTCAATATGACCCAAACAGATGCCATTTCATAGCAACCCCATGGACTACTGCCCCTCTTGCTTGTACAGGATAAATTCACTTAGGAATGACTCAGCTTGTAAGAAAGAAACTCAGTAAGGGCATGTCTAGATGTTGCCATACTGCTACAGTGCCATACTTTAATACTTTCTTTTGGAAGTACTAAAGCCTTGGGTAGTATGGGTGGTTACTGTGCCGTGCACACAGTGCATGGTTAAATTTCACTGCTACATTGTCATAGTGGGACACTGTACCCTGGGAGCTACCACTGTACCCTCATATGCTACATCACCATAGGATGACAGGTAGACATCCCCTATGCGTTGGACTTTCCAAATTCCCCACACCAGTCCTTAAAAAACCCCACAGAATTTCAGAAGGCCGCACATTTCAATACAAAACCTGTCACTGCAGGAAAATGTCAAATAAATTTCTGTGAAAATTTGTTTGGTATTTTGTACAGTCTCGCTCAAAAAGATGATCATATGTATGCGTATGGTCATGAGGATAAATAAAATAGGGGAAAGACCGTTCTCTTTGGGCATGATACACACTTAAGCTCATATACAGTACTAATATATTCTATTTAATCAGAATGTGAACTCTCCATGGGAAGCACTGTCTCTTATTACGTGAGTGTATATCACATACACATATTCTCAGACACTGTGGTAATAATAATAATAATAATAAAGCACCTTCTGAACACAGCATCTTCTGAATACAGATTTCATGTGGACTCACCATCACTGGAGGGTTTCAAGAAGAGGCTGAATAGGCAGCTGTCTAGGATTGTTTAGGAACAGCAAATCCTGCATCTGTGCAAGGACTAGATGGGGTTTAGCTCCTTTCCAACCCTCTGTTTCTATGCTAAATTATTGTCACAGCTTATGTGAACTCAAAGTAATGGCAATAGATAAGGCTCTTCTTTCAATTAGTTTCCTTCCTACACCTGACAGGCAAGTCACATTCATGAAAGAGGGACTGTTACCCTGTCCTGGGGCATGGCCTGGAAAGTATCAGCATAACTTTTCCAAATACTCTGCAATTACTGCAGACATCAGAGTCTAGAGGGGAGCATTCCACACCACCATCCACACCACGGCACGTCCCCTTGCAACACAGCAATGTCCAGGGTCTGTTTTCATCTCATGGCAGTCACATCACTGCCCTCCCATTCCAGAGGTTTAGAGTCTGTTCTGCAGCTTTCCACTAGATGTCAGTACAGCCTAAGGGGGAGGACAGTGACAGGCTCTGGGTTCATGGAATTATCACCAAATGTCCTGCAACAGCATCAGAACAGCATTCAGGACAGAAGAGCAAACATAACTGACCCTAAAGCAAAAAGTTTTGCAACCGAGTCCCAGAGGTGACCTGACCAAATGAACTTATGCACATGCCTGTGAGCCAAAAGTGCCTGTCCCAGCTCTGCTGTACAGCCAAAACTAATTCCTTTTTGACTTTATGTGCCTAAATGGCATGCACATAACTGCTTAGCTGCTTTTTGGTACCTGCACAGAGTTTGGTATTTAGTACCACCCAGACTAGCCTACTGAGCATGCTCAGTGGGGCTGTGCTCCAGCTGAGCAACTGGGCAGGGAAACAGAATTACCCCGGTTCACAGGTAACGCCTGACAAGCCCAGGAACGATAGTTGTGCAAAAACCATATCAGGTGCTAGAGGGCTCTGCCACCCATCAGCCCAACAGTGTAGTAGTTAGGGTACTTGCCCAGGGAGCAATGGACCAGAGGAGACTTAAACTTACATCTCTTTGACTTCACAGAACAGGACTCTAACCAACACATCACAGGTTAAGCTGGTGCCTCCTCCAACCCTCCTCCACTGGGCAGCCAAGAGAGGAAGATATGCAGTGTCAGGAGGAAGAGAGCACCCCAGAGGGCATGTGGCTCAGTGAGATGGCTGCTGGCATGGACTAGTGCAGGCTCTAGCTTGAGTCTCTACTCTCAATAGGACAGAAACTTTCCCAGTACTGTTTCCTCAATTAATATTAACTGGACAGTGCTGTGGACTATTGTCAGGATGAGGGGTCTGGTAGCTAAAGTATTTTGCTTGAAAGTAGGAAATACACATTCAACTTCCCTGATGGAGGGGCCCTAAATCCATGTCTTCCACTCCCTGGCCAAGTGCCCTAACCACCAGGTCTTGGGCTAAAAAGTGGATGGCTCCTCCTTTTCTTCTATTTTACTTTTGGCAGGTACACCTGCAGCCATAGCATAACTAGGAGAGGGAGAGTAGGACCTAGGCACCAGAACAAGCATGCCACACACCCACCTCTCCTGCCTGCAGCACTTGGCACCCCCCACTCTCTGCCCAAGGTGCTGAAATTGCCAGTTATACTTCTGATGTGTGGAGTGGTTGCATCTCACTGCAGGGGAAATGGAATCCCAAACTGTGCCTAAGTGACAAAAGCTGCAGTTGTGCAGCTACAGACATGCCTCTTAGGGGCATCCAGTGCAACAGGCTTTAACCCTAGTGCAAAGCCTTGCATAAGACATGCAGGGTCAGATTTTCAAAGCAACTCAGCAACTCCACATGGGTCAGGTTTTCAAACATTTGTGACACCCAATGCATATCCAGTGTGATGAAATCCTGTGAAGAAATCTAGCCCTTTGTTTCTACTCACATCATCTGCTCCTTCTGTCAAACCGGAATAATGAGACCTACCAGACCAGATAGGCTATCTGTACAAGTGTCAGGGACAGAGCCTCTTCAGCTCCCATTGACTTCAGGGGGGTTGTGAGTGTTCAGAACCTCAGAAAAGTGGACTGTTCACATTTGAGCTGTGTTTTGTCACTAAGATGCTGACTCTATGTTTCATAGTAATTAGTAATAACAGTCTCTTGGGCTGATACGAACCTCTGCTCTCTGCAATAGGCCTGGTCTGTGCACACAGTGGTGGCAGTGGTCTGATTGTTTCAATTAGAAGTGTGAACCTGGCAACAAAAGAATTGTTTTATATTTTTTCATAGTCAAGAAATGAGGGAAAGTCAAGAGCTAGAATTTTCTGAGGCGTGAATTTAGTCTAACGAAGTGTGCTTTGAGTATTAAAGGGTAAGAATCACTGCCTTAGCGTTTCATTAATCCAGGAGAGGTAAGATGATGCACTCTCAAGTGTTTATATAAACTTGTATTTTATACCTCAGTGACACCTGCCATCTGAGAATCCAGAAGCTCGAGAGCTAGTAATCTCACACCAGTACACTCCCTCGTGAAATTCCTGCAGTTTAGCTGTCTCAGAATTGTGATGGAGCCAGATTTTAATGGTATTTATGTAATTAAAATCAGTGGGAGGTAGGCATCTAAGTCCCTCATAAAACCTGCCCTCCCAGTCTTCTCAGATCAAAACTAAATGAGGACCTGCAGAGCCAGGCCAAATGTAAAATAAAACAAAATCAATTTTTATTAAGACATTAGCGATTTGGAATCTCATTAGAGTTTTGTCTTGCCTTTGGGTCTGATGAAAGCTTTGGGTCTTTCCTCATTATTAGAATAAGCTTAAGCCATCATTGATGCAGGTAACTGGTAGGAATCCTGTTATGCCCATGACAAGAGAAGGCAGATGTCTATCTTTTAGAAAAGACATGCAATTCAGAACTCTTCAGATAAAAATTGGGATGGAATGGACTGAACATTTCCTGTCTTGGCCTCAATTCTGCCATTACGGTTCAGACAATTACTTAAGCATATGCTAAAGTCTCCTTTACTTCAATAGATCTTAAGCATGTTCATAGTGTTACACATACATGCTTTGCTGATAGGTATGGAGTACAGCATGCTTTAATGTTTTGCAGAATTGGGGCTATACTGGCAATAGCACCACTGTGAATTATTCATGAATTATCCTTCACTGGCATTGCACATTAGGCCAACTACTGTCCAGATACTAGATCTGATTGAATTCAATTATCTGGGTCTCTTCCCCAAACCAGTTACAAGTTAACCTGCTTAGACTTAAGCTGGAAACCTTAGGTCTACATGTAAAGGTGCTTCTAAACAGATGAAAATAAACCTCCCCCATCTGCTGCCACAAAGAGCCATGTGAAGTGTAACCACATGCCTCTTCCTCACAGTTCTCAGCTGGAGTAACCTTCCTTAATCAAGTGTTTAATGTAAAATTACCACCATGTAAGGAGCAACAATAGAGTGTCTACTTGGAATAATGATCTTAATGGAATGAGTAAAACTGGCCAAGGGTGGGAGGACAGAAAAAGGCAGAGTGGGCATTTCCAGCAGGACTATTGGAAAACAGACATTTATGCAAAGTTCAGAGGTAACAATCTCCGGAGAAGGAAGAGTAACTGGGTTGGAATGAACACAAAGAGTATTATCCGCGTGTTCTCCTCAGGTAGAAGACTTGCTGGGATGCACAAGCCAATCCTTTTCAAGTATGGCCAGCAGGTGCAGCATATTATGTGAGGTTGGAATATGATCCCTCACCGTACAGACAGATTACACACCACACAAAATGCAATCCAAAGCCTTGTTTGCAATCTGTGCTGAAGAGATAAAGTCAAGAACAGTCCTTGAGAATTAATAAATCTCATCAAGGTTCCCCTTCACAGATCATTCATGAACATTCAAAACAATCTAATAGCTGTGCAGTTAGAGTGCATAGTTTTATCCCTGCTGCTTGTTCTTTTTATTTAGGACTATCATTCCAGAACTGCCTGGCAAGATTGCTTCTATGTCAGTATCGATGTTAAATAATCAAGTGCAACCAGAACATTAATTAAGATGAATATTGTGTGGAACTAAGAAGAAGAGTAAGCACTGTCTTCCCCATGTAATTTATTTGGCCTCTACTACCTCAGCACCTGACAATCTCCAATATAATTATCTTCATAACACTCCAAGGAGGACAAGCAGTGCTCTCATTCATCCAGAAAGGTTAAGGGCTAGATCCCCAGAAGGACTTGAGCGGACTAAGGATAGTCCCTTAAAACTCACTAGATGCATCTCTCTTCGACCTGAGTGTTCTCTTGGCACCTGCAGTTTTGCTTCTGTGCATGTCCAGAGCTTCCCCAATCTAAGCATCCAGGCACTTAGCTCCTGCTCAAACTTGATCAAGGTCCAGAACCCAGGTAGAATGGCACCTAGGTCCCCTGGGCAGCTTGATGATAGCATGCTTGGAGCATGCCTGACAGGATTTGGCCCCTCACAACATGGGCTTATAGCTGGAGAGGCTGGTAACAGTTCCCTCTTATAATAATAGTAACCTAGTCATTAGGGTGTTCACTAGGAAATAAGGGACCTGGGTTCTATGCCTTTCCCAGCCTGAAATGGTTCAAACCTACATCTCCTACTTCCTAAAGCACTAACCTGTAGGAAATTCTGGGATGGGAAAGATAAAGGCACACTCCATCCCTCCTGCTGCAGAAAGGAATGCACCACTCCTGGGCCTTGAAGAGAGATCACAGGGGAAGGCTCGCCCTGTAGTCTGCTGGTTACAGCAGTCAGCTGGAGGAGGGGAGTGCTGGGTTTCAGTCCCTGTTCTCATCTGTGTTTATGCATTTTGCATTAAACAGTCACTGGGGATGAAACCAGAAATAATCCTGGGAGCAAAACCCAGCACTCCTCGAGCTGAGCTGAGAGCCCTACCCAGCAGGCTACAGAGTCAGCTGCCCTCTTACGTACGTGCTCTTTTCTTGGTGTCACAAATGTTGTATTCATTTGTGCTCAATGGCACAGCTTCAACTAGAGGAGAGAAATTCCCCTCCCCACTCCTCACCCCACCTAGCCTGCAGCCTAGAGATTTGGGCACTCTCCTGAGACTTGAGAAATGCTGGTTTGAACCCATGCAGACTGGGGAGGGCCTAGAGACCAGATCTCCCACTTCCTGTATGATTGTCTAAGCATTAGCCTATTACACAGAAAAACTGGCACATGTACTACCACCACTGGCATTTTAAAAGGACAATAGTGAGCTCTACTCCTTTCTGTAAAAGAATAGACGTAGGATCCATCCCTCAAGAAGGGTCTATGAGGTCTGGATTCCAAGTGGATGGAAGTGCCTGCCTGCAGCCCCAAGTCCATTATCTAAGCTCTAAGAGGAAGAGAGAGTTCAGAGACCCCCTTTGCTCAAGGGTTGTCCCTCAGAATTGAAAGTGGATTTTTCTTTGTTTGTGGGGGTAAAGATGTCAGAGTTCTCAAACCACAAATGACATAAAACCCCCAGTGTCTGCTCCTAGTTCTATGAAAACTTTTGAATCACAGTAACTCTAGGTAGCATCATCTTAAATACTGGGGTAGCTGGTATACAAGCTAATATCATGCTTTTTATCCATAGACTTCAAGAGCTTTACAAAAGAGACAAGTATTATTCTCATTTAAAAGACAGTGAAATGGAGGCAGAGAGGTGAAATAGTGAGGTCACACATCTGCCATGTCTTTTCTCTTTACACAACATTAGCAATAGGAGGAAACCTGTTCACCATCGCTCCCTTGCTTCTAGCTTAGTTAGAATCCCCTGGAGCTCAAACCGTTTCTTCCAACAGGGCCTGCCTGTATACAGCAGAGAGAGGCACGAGGGGGAGGGGAAGGTGTGATTTAACAACTGTAAATAGCTTGGAATTTGGAGTGACAAACAAGCCGTCTCAAAATGACTTTGTTGTCGCAAAGAAGATGGATCAAGCTGGGCGGTGCCCACCAAAACATGCTGGCCACTGACATACTACTGTGTTTGGGCAAGAGGGAGCTCACTCAGGGTTATCGGATGTGACCAAGAATGATGCAGGCCATGATTGTCCTGAACAGAGTGCACAGCCAAGGCAAATACAAAGCTTTGTTAACTCTGCTTGCTCAGAGCAGATGCATCCATTCCCTGCGCTTACACTCTTGATGGGTGTTGATTAGCCAGGCCTGGACAACAATAAGAATTAATGAAACTGATAAAGAGAGGAAGTTATGAGAAAGCCCCTAGATAAGGCTTTGTTCTCATGGAGAAATTTCCACAACCCACAGAGGACCATTCTTTGCTACCAGTGCAGTCTAGCAACTGTTCACACCCTGTATCAGCTAGACTATTTTAGTCTACCTTCTTGACTTGGGAAATGCAAGAGGTCTCCTCAGATGAAAATGGTTATCTCCTTCCATGAATACAAAGGCCCCATAACTCATGAGCAGCCCTGCTTTATGCTCCATCCTCCCTGTTGCAAATTCTTCTATTAAAAGATTGTAACCACTTCAAGGCCACTTCATCTCAGTGTAATAAATAATCATAATTAGGTTGGGATGACTGCCAGAAACAGCTAATGATGCAAAGCACTCTAGGTAAGGCTCATGAAAGACACATTTCCTGTTGTCTCATTTCTTATGACAAGCCTTGGTTTGGACATATCTATTTATAATAGACCATGGCTTGGAGCCTGTTCTCGCCAGGCCCATAGGGATTTTGCTGATGGCTTCAATGGGAGCAGGAGTAGGACATGAGTTTAAGGAGTCTTTCTTTCTAAAGGTATATTGAAGGACCTCAGGGAAAGCCCACCATTGTTTGAGGGCTGGAGAACAGCACTCAGCCTACATGGGGTATTCCTATCTTATCAGACACCCTGAACCGACTTCTAAAGGGAAAGAACACAGCATGGAGCCAGAATGAAAGCAGGAGGCAAACGCAGGAGTCCCTTTTCTCTGGCCAAACCTCAGGCTTGTTCATGCACTAGAAATGAAAGCTGGACCAAGAAGAAGGGTGAATTTGTTCCTAAAGAGCAGGTTATGGGGAGATCAAACACAGCTAAAGCACTTCCCGCCACTACCAGCAGCCTAGGTCTGGCAGGTTTCGGTGGCCTGTTGATCAGCAGGTGACAGCAAGAGGAATGCTTGCCATAGATCTTCCTGATGCTCAGCACTTGCTGTTTGATTCTGCCAGGATCCATTCACTTGATGCCATGTTTTTCTGTTCAGTGTATGAATAGCAGTATCTGCAGAGCTTTGGTATGATTTTACTGTATTTTCTCTCTTTAAGCTGAAAGATATATGAGTCCCTTCTATTTATCATCAGCTTGCCATGTGATGCCAATATACTGTATAAGATAAGCAGGGTTCAAACCTTTTTGATCATATCCCCCTTTACCTGCTCATACCCCTTACACCAGCACATTCTCTGCATGGTCTTTTGTTAGCAAGAGTGCCAACATCTACATTGATGTGTGGCAATTCCATTATGCACCATTATGCATTGACCAATCAGAAGCTCCACCAAAAAGGAGTAGAGGTCACTATAAAACATTAGATGTGTACCCCTTGGCAAAGCACTACATACCCCAAGTGGTACATGTGCCACAGTTTGAAAACCACAGGCCTAATCCATACATGGAAAAGTCATTAGGAGTTTGCAAGGAATAATACAGGGGACTCAGTAGGAGAGGCTCTAAATCAACATTAAATGATTGCCCTGGCATGGTGGTAGAGGGCACTGGGTTGAAGAAAGACACTAAATCAAAGCCCTGACCTCTTGTGATTGTACACCACTCTTTGTAAAAGACTAGCAGTCCCAAAGTCTAGCCAGCTCCAACTGTGCCAGGACTGACTCCATGCCCCAGAGCCACCAGGCCCTGAAGCCAACCAAGTTCCCCACCAGCTCGTAATTTTCCATAACAAAACAGGACACTGTGTAGAATCCTTTTCTGAAATGTTTTAACAAAGAAACAAAAATACCCATTCATCAGCAATACGGAAATGGATTAGCTTAACCCAAAACCAGAAGAACAGCCAAGGTTATAAAATATGCTAAACCCTTGAGGAAAAAATGCAATGAAAATAGTTAATTGTTTGGCAAAGAGCAGTTCTATATAGTGAGTACTTTCAGTTCAGCCCAGCTGCTCAAAGTAAGACTTTTTAAACATAAGTACTAGAGTTGGTCAAAAGGGCAGAAATATTGAAGGAAAAAAAAATCACATTTTTTAAAAATCTGAAATTGTTAATCTGAGTTTAAGAGAGCTACATGCCTTTGATGTTAGGCTGAAAGCACTTGAAGTTGGAATCCTCTGTCCACCAGGAAGTTTTTCAGCATAGCCAGCAGGAGGAAAAGTTTTGATCCACTATGCCCTCCTCTTAGCAAGACCACCTCTGAGGCTGAGGGAGGGCCTACACTCCAGGGCATTCTCAGTTCTCAGACTGATACACAGAGATTAGATATCTAAAATTTTGTCAAGATGAGAATAAATGGAGCATGCAATGATAGAGAACATGCTTGGTTGAATCCAGATCCCCTTGTTTACAGATGGTGATGGGTAGTCACATTAATGCGTCACATAATTCTGCCCAGCACTGCAGAATCACCTGCAAACAAGAAATA
>NW_005842491.1:617628-621733 GCF_000455745.1 Alligator sinensis | reverse complement strand
AGGAATGCAGATATACTAAATGCTCAAACACCCAGTCAGATTCCAAACAGACACTCTGTTTCCTGTGCTGCTCTTCCAAGTTTCTTTCCAAGCAGAGTCCAAAATGAAGCTGAGTGCTCTTGAGACCCTCATTGCAATAGCATGGCTCTTGAGCTATGGGGAAATAAAACATTCCCAACCTCCTGACCTACTATTACAATTACTCAGGTCTAAACTCTGATTCTGATCCATTCTCCTTCCTACTCACATTTTAGTTATGCCCAAATTGAATCTTTACTTTGCATCAGTTTAAGTAGATCAAATTCCTTTTCATTTTCTATTCTGAATTAAACCAGGGAGAAAGTACAGGGCTAGATCAGTTTCAGCTCTGAAGCCTCAGGCAAGATTCATATTAAGACATACATCAGGTTTATGCAAATGATTTTTGATGAGATACAAAATATTAATCCAGGAAACTCATTTATTTAAGATTGAGTTTAAAAAAATAAACTTTCTTGAACCTCACAAGGTATACAGAAGTCACTACTATGGTTTGTGGTATAGAGCATGTAATTGTTGTGTTACATTGATATTTGCTTATTTAAAGATGGACTGCTAAGATAAAAGTCATGCCCATAAAAATCACAAACAGAAAGTTTATGAAACTGTAAGATTTTTTATTTAATTTGAACACACTGCTTATTCTTGACACTATTTGCTTCCTTTTTGCATTTTGCCCAGTCTGAACATTGGAAAAAATGGTGATCTTTGCACGGATTCTCATGTGCCGATGTGATACTAGAACAAAATTGTTGTGTCTAGATTGCTGTGGCTCACATTTGATGGCCAGAGAAAGTGTGAGTTTTGACAACAACTTTAAAAGCTGTGAAGAAGTTTCTCTCAGTTTTGGACCACACCATGTCACCTTCATTTCCACTCTCTGGAGATTCAGGCCCTGCCCAAGGTACTATTCAATGGGAAGTGAGGTGGAATTATCTGAGTTCCTTGAGTAACATTTGCTTACGTTCAAGCGTAGGAAACATCTTGTCTCCTCCTCAAGACAGTACCTAGCACTCAGAAGCAGGCAGATCAGTCCACACCAACTATGGTTTACCTGTGAAGTAATGCCAAATTTCCCAATAAGGTGGACTCTTACAAGCCAGTAAAGGAAGACAGCTTAGATGAATCAGGCCAGATCTGCTGACTGACACTTAGAAATATTTGTAAATTCCATCACCAGTATCTCATCTGTCTTCCCTTCTGCTTTGTTCATCATGGAGCAACCATACCCCATTTACTCGGAAGGGAAAAACTGGGGAAGTGCTGGCAGCTTCATGAAGAGTAGAGGACAAAAACTATTATAAAGCTGTACCAAACCATCTATGGATGGGCTTTTGGAAGTATAGTATTCTCCTCAAAATCCCCTGGCTATTCATTCATTTCATCAGTTTCTGAGAGCAGACCCAGAAACCCCAAACAGGAAAGGTATGTTCCACTCTCAAACAGTAGGAGGTAATGATCTGTCCAAATCTTTAGTCCCAGCTCAAGCACAAGATCAAGAGCATGCATTGCCTAACTGCATGAGTGAGCCAAGAACCTCTTGCAATAGTTCCATGGTCACCTTGGTGGCCGTGAAATCCTCAGAAGAAGACCACTTGGCATGGATACTGAAGTCATCTGGCACTGTCAGCATCAAGAACTTGGTGGAGAACTATACCCTTAGGCCGTTCATAGTCTGTGACAGAGGCAGCTGTAACTGAGACATTGAAAAAAGCACCTCTGTTGGGCACCTGGTCTTCCTGAACACCACAGATTCCCAAACCACTTCATAGGAGGTTCACCAATTCTCATAGTGATTTTACAATGCAGCAGGGTGATAGGTACACAAACAGTAGCCCCTTCTTACCTCCATCCTTAAATTCTACTGCAAGATGGACACACATACAGCCCAGATTCTGGATAGGAGATTTCCTATATTTCCAACCAGGTTGCTAAGGGAACAGCCACACTTGCCAGATATGGATCAATCCCCCTTCAGCTGTGCAATGCTAAAAACACAGCTGGAGTCTGCTGTGGTGTAGCAAATGGCCCAAGTTTCATTAACATGTACAAAATCAGGGGCCTCATCCTTGATCAAATCAGCATCTTATTAAACACCTGATTTGCATTAATCAGCATGAGCAAAAAAAAACTTAGCATAGGGTTCCTTGTATGCTCAATGAGTGCATGTATACATAGGGGTTTTGGTAGCACCCATAACCGTAGCATGAGGACACATCACATAAATTACTGGATTTATTCTCACATCCCTAAAATTAATGGGAGGTAGGTACTTAGGTATTTTGGAAAATCCCATGAAGCAATTATCTGTATCTTTGGATGCCCAAATACCTTTATAAACATAGTCCTTGTTTTCATGAGACTTAGGCTCCTAAGTACCTATATCACTTCTAAAGAGGCTCCTAAATCACTTAGGTATGTTTTGAAATTTTTTTCTGTGAGTGGTTTCTCCAGTAGCCCACAGAGAGTCTATTCCAAAGCAGGGATTTGAGCCCAGGTTTCTTAAATTGTAGGCTAATGTTTTAATCATCCTCCAAGCATAAAGGCTAGAATATGACCTTTCTTTTTCCTAATTTTCCAAATTCCTACATTTGACAACTTATGAATGTATTCCTTAAGAATCATGGCAAATTCAGTTGTAATTCCTATGGCTTTATGAATGACCTAGGTAAGAACAGAACTCAGTTTGTAGCACCATAGAGGTCTATTCTGATGCCCAGTGAAGTCAAATCTTTCCATTAAGTTCCATTGACTTTTGATTGGAATAGGTACCATTTTTCTGTCTGGACTGAATTCCGCTTCCTCCACCAACCGCCAAGGCTGGACTATTTGTACAACATTTAGCTGAAACAGCTGAAAACTTGTTTTTATCTCATGTCTCCCGCATTCTTGTCTTTAAACATTTCTTTACAATGCTAAATTTGTGGCAGAGTATACCATGAAATTGGAATAATATCATATAAGCCCAAGAATGAACATAGTTTATCCGTTTCATCTGGGACAGGTGTTTCCACAGGGGCTGTCTGTAAATCAGATTCTAGCTGGATTCCTTCAGCTGTGCTACTGTGTTCTAAGTAGGTGGATTGTGCATTGAGCTGGCATTTTTTACATTTCACATTGAGCCCAGGATGTCTTAGCATCTGTGTTACCTTCGTACAGTTGTATTATGTCCTTCCTGATTTGCTCTATTTTATGTATGTTTTCCAGAAAGCTTTATTTTGGAAATGCTTTGAAAATCATGTTTATGGGGTGTTGGTTGTAGTCATGTTGGTCTTGAAAGTCTTGTGTCGTTCTTTGAAGCACAGGGCTCCTGAAGCACATTTGAAGGGCGTATGTATATTACTGAGAAATCCTGCAGCTTTTACAAATGTCATATAACAACAACATTCTCATCACAAAGGTATCTGATATGTTGGTTAACAAGTCAAATATAGAGAACACTATAGAATTTTTCAAGCTGGTTTGCATTCTATTGATTTATTTTTGTTTTTTAACATCTGTGCACATACATACTACTTAAGAGCCACACTGATGAATCAATAAGTTCAACAGTTTTACTATCACAGAGTCCCCATATTTCCACATGTAAAGGTTTTTTTAGTAAACTATTTTGTACTCTGCTGGGTAGGAGTTTCACTACTCTTTAGTTCTCTATGATGTCTGAATCTGTCTGCGAGTCTCAAAGAGCGTGTGAGAGCCATTCTGTGAATTCATTCAATAGTGTCAGAAGCACTGCAGTCTGTTGTATGTCGGACTGGTCTGTTCTGAATAGGATCAAATATGCATAGAACTTTCTGGTCTCTCTGCCCTAAAGCAGATGTTTTGCAAAAGGAAACAAACTTTTCTTGGGCTTATCTCACTAGGCTGCAATTTCAAGTGTATTCTTTAAAACAAAGTTGGTCACAGATATTCAGAAGTTTATGAGGATTTTGTGTCTGTCAGTATTTACGGTTCAGTACCACCTACCAACCATACCCAGTTTTCACTTAGGGCCTTGATTGCTGAGTCCCCAGACACTTTGTAATGCAGCATACCTTTCAGTTTAGAGGAAGTTGGCTTTGTGCTA
>NW_005842491.1:616225-617618 GCF_000455745.1 Alligator sinensis | reverse complement strand
GCTGTACTCTATAGGAGTTTGGCCACTGGTTTTAGTGGGAGCAACACTGAGACCATCATTTCCCTCAGGCATTTTCTGCAGGGCATTTTAGAAAGTTAGACATATGGCCAGCATCATTGCACCTGAAGCCAGAATTTATCCTGTGGTTTTTACAGGAGGTCTTTCTCTCTCCCACATGATGGCTGTTTATTGCATTGACACAATGGCTCTGTGGATTGTATAGGAGATAATGACTAAACCTTCCTTGCCTTAAACCTTCAGTAGCTACAGTAAAGTTCCCTGAGCTAAACTTGGCAGAATCTTATTCAGGATTGAATCTTTCTCTATTAGCAGGAAGTCTCTAATTTCAGTGTTACTTAAAATTAATTTTTGGTCTCTGCTTTTTAGAATTATTTCAGCCCATGTCATTTCAGCAGCTAGATATCATAACTGCATGCAGATCTGCTGTGCGGAGGTCCCTGGGTTCAGTGCAGGGGCAGAGGGGGTTGGGGATTGACACTCTGACCTGTTCTACTGCGGGAAGGAAATTCCACCTCCCCACCATGGAACAAGTGCTGAGAAACATATATTAGGAAACACTTGAGATTTCCTCCCCTTTATGCTCTTCTGGCTTTATTGAAGAAAGGACTTACCCAGGCAAACCTAGGTACCACTTCTTTGTTCTGTTTGTGTACAGCACCAAGCACAATGGGGTCCTGCCCTAGGACTGGGGCTCCTAGAAGCTTCCACAACACAAGTCATAACTAATTAAGTAGCAGTCAGAATCAGGATTGTTAATTTGATTGGGAAGGCCTTAAGAACACTGGAAATAGATTGAACCATCCAAAAAGGGGCTCTCCTATGGATGCCAAAAAGTATCTGAAAACTTCTCTGTAAATGTGCAGGGAAAATTTGACTGCTTCCAGTCCAAGAGCCATCCATCATTTTCTGTAGCAGTATATACCATGAATCTAGGGCATAATAATAACAGCACCAACAGCACCAACAACATCAATAATACAAATAATTATAATGGTTATAATAGTTATAAGAATAGCAATACTACTACGGCAACTAATAATAATAATATGGTGAGCTGAAATAGCGTTATGGGTTTTAATGTCATGCTGAAGGTTTCTGTTAGTAGCAACACAAACATGTGCAAATAGACAGGTGTGAATTTTCCTGGTCAATGAGGCCTCCTTTCTGACTCCCTTGTTACATCTCTGCAGATTCCTATAGGGTAGATCCATTATACCTTCTGTATACCAAGCCACCTCTGTCTGCTACTTAGACAGAGAAATGCAGACACTGCCCTGTTAAGGCACTACTCACATAACTTTTAAGGTGCATAATTGTCACCTCCTGGGTTAACTGTCCTCTTCAGTCGAAGTCTGCCATACTCACAAAGTTG
>NW_005842491.1:613380-616215 GCF_000455745.1 Alligator sinensis | reverse complement strand
GTCCTTGTGAGGAGGGTTTTAAAGCCTGCAGTCTATTCTTCTACCCATCCTCTGTCACCCTGTCAGCTGGGCAATACCAGCCATGCCAGGTATGTTTGTGCTCTAGGAAGTTTTGGAACAACACCCCGCACACACGCACCCCCCCACACACCCCCTCCTCCTTTATCTTTTCATTGAAAACAAAACTGGCCCAAGAGAATCGACTGGTTGATCATTTTTTGGATGTCTGAGGGTTCCCTGATTTAGCCCTTTGGAGCTCACAGAAGCATGAAATCCCTGACAGTCTCCCTCGGCAATGGCCCGGCTGAAGGCAAAATGCCACCGCAGACACGGGACAAGTTTCAGCCCGGAACCTGCCCTTTCGCTGCCTCCTCCCGTCTCTCTCGCAGCTCGAGGGGCTCCTCGGCAGGTAGAAGCGAGTTTGGCGAGGAGGCGAAGAGGAATCAATGAGGGGACTCGGGCAGACACCACGTGGTGGGCTATTTTGGAAGAGCATCTTAAAGGGGACGTGCTCCCCAATCTCTTGATCACTCCCTGATGGCGAGACCTAAATAGCGGGATCCAGCAGGACTTCCTCCAGCCCCGCTCCGTCTCCAGCAGGTAAGATCCGGCTGCAGAGCCCGAGCCAGTGCCTTGGGGCCGATGTCCAGGGGACACGATGCTTCCCGTGTCTGCCTGGTCCGGGGGCTGAACTTGGGGCGTGTGTCCGCGGGCTGGGCTCCAGGGGCGCGTGTGTGTGGCTTCGGCAGAAAAGCCCCGTGTCTCTCTCCCTTTCCCTTTCCGTCTTGGTACTGTTGCTGGGGGGTGACCCGCGACACAACCAGCGGCTGGGTTGCAAGCTCAGCCCGCCGCCCCCCCATGTGCCCGGAGCACCCGGGCGGCCCCTCCGTGCGGTGCGGCGCGCGGGAGCCCCCAGGGCCGCGGCTTTGCCTTGCTTGCAACTTTCTCCCCGCGCGATCTCTTCCCCGGCTTTGCTTCCTCCTTGCCAAGCCCCGCGTCTCCCCCGGGGCGTCCCTCGGCGCCAGCCCCGGCACTCCCCGCCCGGGCGGCGCGGTCGCCTGTCCCCGGGCGGCAGGTCCCACCTGGAGCCGCCGAGGGCAGCTCTGCCCGAGTCCCCGAGCCCCAAGACATCGCCGCCGCTTCCACCCCCCGCTCCTGTTTTCCGCTTTTTCCATCCATGATCGGCGTTTAAAATATTACACAGATATTTTCACACCTAAAACTGTTGTGTTTTTTTTCTCCCTTTCCTTCCCCTTCCCAGTCCCCATCGCCTTGATTCAGCCCTTGGTAATTAATTTGGCATTTCAGAGTAGCTACTGGGCTGGATAATGCCTGCATTCATCCCCTCGGCCTAATCTGAACAAAATCTGGAAGAAAAGCTTTCAGAAAGACAGAAACTGCCATTCGGTTACTGTTCAAAAGAACTGTCACTCCCTAGGAATAAATCGCTCCTGATTATTTCCAACGGGGGCGTCTTTGGGTTTCCAGAAACCCTACGAGGACAGGGAGGGGGGGGGGAAGAGCTTTATCATCATTTCTCCAGGGGCCGATTTGCCCGGGCGTTTCTTTTCTGCCGATCGTAATAACAGAAAACAATAGCGTGCAAGAGGCGGCGAGCGGGGCGGGTGGAGGACAGGAGCGGACACAGAGGCCGGAGTGATTTGACTTTTACAGCAGCGTCCGGGCTTGCGTGTTGGTACAATTTTAAAATCAACCCCCCCGCGATCTCTCTATAAAATTGCAGCTGAAAAGGGCAGGGCTGAGATTAGATCCAGCAGCCGAATAATCCCGGGACCGGGAGAAGTTGCCCCGTGCGCTCCCCGGGACAGAGCTGGGGGGGGAGCGGTGCTCCGGGCCCCTCTCTGGCTCGGCACGAGGAATGGGGACGGGGCCCGGCCTCTCGGCTCGGGGGGCCTCTGGTGCTTCCTTATCCCTGCCACAGCCCGATCCCTCCAGGGGAAAGAAACTTGAGCCGGGGACTCCCCCGGCGCAGCGCCGGCTGCAGGGGTCTGAGCGGGTCCGAGGCGACGCCGGGGCTTGCTTGCAGCTTGCTAGGAAGCAGAGGTTTTCCCCGGGGCGGAGGCTCGCGGCCACACGAGCCCCTGGGAGTTTGCCTCGGGACTTTTCCGTGTCGATGCCCGGGGGTCGCGGGGAGCTGGTCCGAGGCAGCGCTCGGGAAGGGCAACAAGTGCGTGCGGGAGCGCCGGGGAGCCGCGGAGAGCTGCCGGTGCCTGCCCGCGGCTCCCGGGGAGGGCGGCGGGGCTGCGCGGAGCCGGAACGACCCAGCTCCGGGAGCTCCCAGAAGCGTCGATTCATTAAACGCCGGCCTTGCCTTCCGCAGCAAGGTCTTCCCCTGTGCTCCCGCCGGGTCCCGGCATCCCCGCGGCGGGGGAGCCAAGCCTGTGCTCGGGAGTGCAGCGAAACACGTACCTAACCCGGCCACTCCGCCTCCCGCGCGGCACAAGGGGCCACCCCGCTGTCACCGCGGCCGCCCCGCGCCCTCCCGCTCCCTCCGGGGCTGATCAAGAGTTACCCACGCGCGGGTCCACCGCAAATTGCGAATTGCGAGCCTCCCGGGAGACCCCCTCCTCGGCACCGGCGGCCCATGCGTGGCACGGGGAAGAAGCCGGACCCACGCGTTAATCAATGATAACCCGAGCCCGGCTGGGCGGGTTGGAAAGCCAGCCGTAGCAGCCGCTGGTTTGCTGGGGGGGGGGTCCTGGCCTGCAGCCCCTCAACCCCTTCTTCCAGCGTCCGCAACCCTGTGTTCAACCTTAGAGGATCGGAGGTTTCTGAACGCCGCCGGCTGGCCCCCGGCCTGCCTTCCGAGGCCCC
>NW_005842491.1:609613-613276 GCF_000455745.1 Alligator sinensis | reverse complement strand
TGGCAGGGGTGCAGCCAGGCCGCGATGGCCCCTCTCGTCCCTTTCCTCCGCGCAGCCAGGGACAGAAAGACCGCGGAGCACATGTGCGCGGGGACAGGCTGGGCCCTGCCCGCCTCTGCCCTGCCCAGAGGCCGCCGTGCGGCAAGGCGGGCGCCCCGGGGCTGCGCGGCCGGTCGGGAGCAGACTCCGGCCCGCTCCGTAAGGGCACGGAGAGAAGGAAAGACGAGACAGGTGGGGCAGCGCGGGGCTTTTCATTGTAGTTGAGTGTCCTTGTCTGGAGCTGAAAGGGCGCCCGACCACGATCTCCGGGAAGCAGAAAGAAGTAGTTGGCCCTGATAGCCAGCGGCCAGGCAGAAAGGAAGGTCGGGATGTACCTTGCAGACGATCTGAATCGGCGATCTCTCTCTCCATCAGATTCTGGCATTATTTAATTAATTCTTCATTGAGAATCCCTCTGGAGGTGCCTCAATAAAAAACCCTCTCTGCATTTGGAGCTCATAAATTACATTGGTGGGGGGGCGAGCAAAACCCCATTGGAAAAATGTGTTGCCCGTCGATGAGATTATTAAATAATAATCCAAACGCAGTTTTTTTTTATTTTAAAAGCCACCGTTCGCAGCCGTTGATTTGCTGGGAGGGCTGGTGAAGTGAGCTCTTGCTCACAAAAGCTTATCCATCTCTGATTCAGGTGGCCCCGTGATTCTCCAGTCCAGTAAGCAACCCCCCTGCGTGCCTGGAGATTATTTTAGGGTGCTGCCACACAATGTTCCCACTCTTAAACATGTAAATGTGATTCACAAATTAAACTCAGAGATTACAGATCCAGGAATTCATGGTGTTAAAACGATTTTGACTTTCTGTGGTCTTTTTAAGTTCTCTGCAACAGAAGAACTGCTTTATTATTTTTCTGTAGTCAAAAAACAAGTGAAAACTAAGAGCTGACATTTTCCAAGGGGTGCGTTTAGTTAAGGAGGGGTGCCTTGAATCTAAAAGGGTGGAGACTTAGTCTATGAAGTGCATCTCTATTTTGTCTTCTGCCTGATCTTTAAAAAATCTATTACAATTTAAAGTATTAGCATTAGGACTGTATTGGTTGAATTAAAAACTGATTGAAAAGAAAAGGAAAGAAAATATTACATAGAAAATATATTTGTTATTGTAAGCAATGAAGTATACTTCCACTTTCCTGTGCTCCTAATGATATACATGAAAGCATCATTAAACACCAAGAGATATTTGAGTTCAAGGTTGAGTAATAATAAAAACAGCAACTACTACTACGTATGTTCATTTAAATAGACTTGTTGAATGTACTAACATGTTATCAGTGATCATGGTAATGATAATAATTATTTCTCATCTCAGATTAATCCCTTCCTTTTTTTTCTTTTCAAGCAAAGAAAAATAGGCCGTACTGAGATTAGAATATAATTATATCCACTTTCAACAGCAACAACTTTTATTTAATGCCTGAGTGAAAGAGCCAACAGCACTGGCTTACTAAGACTTCCTTTCCTTGTAATTTTTCCCCCTTCTGGCAAACGCTTAATTCAAAATGAGGAACTAACACTGAAGCCCAGAACTTTCAAGGGTCTTTGTAAGCTTAGGCTGTCCCTGCAGAAACTACAAGGGTTTTTGTTGTTGTTTGCTTACTATTTAAGCTCATTATTTTGTACCCTGTCATTATAAGAAAATTAGCTCATATACAAGACTATTGTAAAATCAATTCTTACCCCAAGGATCATATATAACTACAGCTCTGCAGATGGAGATGCTCTCCCTGTGAGCACAGTATCTGGGAAATGTATGGCAAAAAGGCTGTCTTGCTCAGTCAAAATGATCCATGAACTGGATATTTTGTCTGCATAAAAACTATTATTTCTATTTTGTTAGCTGTTCTGTCTGATTGCTGAATTCTGCACTGTACTGTATTCAACAATTCCTGACCCAGCGATCATACCATGTAATGGCTGAGAAACACACAGGATAGTCCATAATGTGTATATATGCATATTAACATTTTGAAATCGATGTGCTTAAAGTTATGTGCAGATGTATAGGGACATAATCCATCCCCAAATCCACTTATTGTAATAGAAATCAGAATGCAAGAATCTTACTAATTCACACTAATGAACACAAGACCCCATTACAAAATATGAAATATTTTGAATTGCAAAATAAATTAACAAATACAACAAAAAAACAGAAGAATGCATCAACAGATATACGTTTTTCTATTTATTCTGACAATTACAGAGCCTGGCTTTAAGTACAGTACAGTATATTTTGTAAAAACTATTTTTGTAAAATTAACAAAATCTCAGCAATGCAAGTCCTATCATGATAACTTTGCTATCAAGCCTTTCCTGAGAGGTGTTTAGAGATTGACAGGGTTGTTGTTTTTTTTCCTATGAGGAATATAAAGTGTGTGGAACAGACAAACACAGATTAGAAAGGTTGTGGGGGCGTGTAGCAAATATCCATGGAGTAAAACCTACTACACTGGAACAGCCATTAGTTGCACTCCAGTTTCAGTGATAATTACACCCCCATTCAGTGAGGTACTTAAGCACATACCTATGGGTAATTCTAGTGATTTAACAGGGACTATTTATATGCTGAAAATTATGTATGTGCTTAAATACTGTGATGAATCAGGGCCTATAAATGGCTGCATAGTAGGATGTTAACCAAAAACCTATCCATACACAAGCATATTTCATACTCGGTAAGCATAAAGCTAAACCAGTGGGATTTGGGGTCAGAGAATCCTGATTTCAGCCTGTGCACAATAGCCCACATGACAAAACTGCATATAACTGTACAAAACTAAACAGCACCTGTGGCTTGGAGGCCAATCCTGGAACCCTGACTTGGGCACTCATCCTGCAGACACTTACACATTGAAGTCAAGGAGATCATATGTAAAAATTAACATATGTATGTCTCTATAGGATCTGTAGTTACCAACTATGAACTGACTGCCCAGAGTTTTCCATCTACTGATTCCTCTGTGAAATTCTATGAAATATGAACTTTCATTTCTACCCAGGAGAACTTTTACAATCTTTTCTCCAATGCCTGATGAAGGGTGTTTGTGTCCGAAAGCTTGCAATTAAAGATTATTTTTTTTCTGCAAAAAACTTGCTGGCCTAATAAAAGATATCATCTCTACTATGAGTTCTGTAGGATCTGGACCTCTAGACTAGGGGAAAGCTCAGAGAGCAGCTTGTATCCTAGACACTTTTGTAAGGTAGCTAATGAAAAGAATCTAATACTAGTTTAAATCAATGGGAGCAAGATGCTCTCACTGGAAACAAGTGCCAAATAAGCAAACAAGTCATAACTCTCTGCATAAGCCAGTCCAAGAGACACAGAAAGATGCTGTAGGATGGGGATTATATCTTTTCACTAAGAAATCAAAAGCAGCAAATAAACCATAACTCCCTGCACAGTGGGCTTTCACCATGAGAAATGCCATCAGCTGGTACCTTTCAAGTGTCAGCACAATGGACACATCACCCTCCAGGTCAGTTAGACCCTGCACACCTTAGCATCAGTCCTACAAATGCAGCATTTGGACTGGGTGATATGTGGTTAAAGATACATGTCGCAGGCAGCTGCTTTTTAGGGTAGGACTTTGATGGATAAAAGAGGAAA
>NW_005842491.1:608777-609582 GCF_000455745.1 Alligator sinensis | reverse complement strand
GCTGAACATCTCACTCCTGCTAAATTCTCAGAGCGGTCTGTAAGCATAAGCCTCTCTATTCACTGCTCTCTGCTAATGAATCCTATGTCAATTCTCCCTTACATCATCCCATCCTAAATGTACTCCTTCCTTTTGCACTGTGTTCCCTCCTTACTGATCATTTCCTTCTTTATCTCAGTATAACAGGGGCCAGATCCCAGCTGCCTGGGAGCAGAGAGTGCTAAGCACAGGACTTGGAGCTCCACTACCTACTGCATTGAGTTCTGCTCAGTGCGTTTTCATTGAGTTCTATTCCCTGTTCCAACACTACTGTGCTGCCTGCCTTTGGCAAGGACATCCCCTCTCTTAGCCTCTCCTTCACCCTCTGACTCTGGTGTTTGAACTGTAAGCACTTTATAGCCTGGGTCTCACTCTGGGTTAGCTCAGTGCCCAGAACATGGCAGTCCCAATCTGGGTTGGTTCTGCATGGTACCACAAAATACATTTTAAAGACAATGACCTCCCCCTGTCACACCTTCCCAAATGCTCACTTCAGCATGTCAGCAGTACTCATGAATCCTAATCCACCTCCAGGCAAATACAGCTACCCACCAATGGCAATGAAACAGATGAGATAAAAGAGGTTCCGGCCTAGATCTTGGTCTCCATGTACATTTGATATTAGCTTGTAGAGATGATAAATTTATTTGGCACACACTTTTACTTTGTTTGTGGCTTATATGGCATGGGGCACATTGTATTTAACAAATAAGCCAGTGCCTAGGAATCTCTACTTCTCATAGAAAATTCATAATGAAGTGCTGTG
>NW_005842491.1:604601-608746 GCF_000455745.1 Alligator sinensis | reverse complement strand
TTCAGCAGGGGTTTGGGGTGGTTGTTTTACTCATGTGTGCTGGAATCATGTGAGTTGTAAGGTTCATCCGTAAATGAACACAAATAACATCCCTAAGCCAAAGTGACACTTGCTAATGCACATGTTTTACAGGAAAATTATTTTCAATATGCTTTTGAGAGAATTAAAATACACAATTTCACTATTCTGGCTTCATTTCAACAAAGTACTTAGGGATTCACCTAATTTTCAGCATGTGAGCAGTCCCATTTAGGATCAATAGGACTAATGTGCTGAAAGTCAGGCACTGGCTTAACCACCTTGCGGTTGTTTAAGACTAACAACTGCAAGACTAGGATAAAGTTTCTCTCTAGAGCCAAGCTAGCTTTGTACTGAAATGTCAACTGTACAGGTTTCTGAGAATAATAAAATGACTAACAAACAGAAGAAACCACTAAAATAGCTGGTATGTAAGGCTGTTGGAAAAATAGGGGGAAAGCCCACCAAAACTTGACAGCAATTTTTCACTGATGTTTTGAAATATTCAGAAATGTATGAACTTAATCATTATAGTTATTCCCTCACTCTCATATATGTAAAGTAGAAAGCAGAAGATATGAGTAGTTCTTATACAATTCAGGGGATTTTGTCCATGAAATATTTCATGGAGTTCCCCCTTCTCTATTTTTTGCTGAAATGTCAAATATTTTATACATTTCAAAGAACCTCTATTTTTCATGTCCAGTTATGTTGCAATTTTAGGCTATTTGTCTATTTTCAAAGTTGTAAATGCTCAGTTCCCATTTAAATGAATTAAGAATCCAAATCCTTTAAGCTGCTTTGAAATTCACAGCCGTGAGGTCTATCTCATGATCTAACAGAGATAGAAACAAGTGTTGTATCCCATCAGAAAAGGGAAGTTTCTACTCCACAGCAAGATACAGTAACCATCTCTAAAATGAGTAGTTCATAGAGTTTTAACCCTACAGTCTGACTGTTGTAGGGAAGTTTTATTAATTGTACCGTGAAATGTAGGCCACTGGTGCTGGGATGGAAGATTGTACATTTAGAGGAAACTGATACTCTGTGGCAGAGTAAAGCAGTCAGTAGTGTCAATGGAGATGGATTAATGCAGAATTTCCTACACTGTGGTCAGCAAAGCACTTGGTGATGCAGCAAGTTAGATACAAGACATACAGATGCTGCAGTGATGGACAGCCATACAAAACCCTAAAATACACGGACAAGCGGGGGCAGGGGATTGTAGGGTATTTGTTCCTCTGGTTTTCACTGCAGGTACTAAATAACATTAAAAGAAATGAAATATTTATGGAATCCTGTCCTGAAAAAATGTGTATGCTCATTGCTGTAGTTGCTGCTGGAGCTAATTTGGAATTTTCAGTTTAACTTTTTTGGCTGAAAGATGTCAATTCCTCAAAGCAGAACTTTGCAAAACAGAGTTGATTTTAATGATTAACTGACTAGAAAAAAAAAAAGAAAGAAAACAAAGTTTTGCAATTGTTAAGGTGGAACATGTCAATAATTTCTAAATGAAAAAGTTTATATATTACAGTAGGAGAGATTTTGTTTTGATGTGTTTTTAAATTTAGACTGAAAGGGGCTTACTAAAGGGGGAAAGGCCCACACTGAGATTCACAGATTCACAGAAGTTTAGGGCTGGAAGGGACTTTGTGAGATCATTGGGTCCAGCCCCCCTGCTCTGGGGAGGAAAGACTGAAATGAAACATTTGAAAATGATCAAAACAAAACATTTTGACTGATGTGAAAAATTGAATGTTTTTTCCGTTTGTGAGATTTTAACTTTTTGTTGTGATGCAGGAGAACATTTTGAAGTCCTGAGAATTCTTACAGTATGGGAAAGCTGTTTCCTGTCCACCTGAGTTGTGAATGGAAGGGGAAGTTCCTAGGTGGCAATATCTCTATTAGGATGTGCTAGAGATTAAGAAGCCCTGGATCCATGGAGAAAATGCAGATGAAGTAGTTGCAAGTGGAAAACAGATGCATTTTATCACCACCACAAACCAGTACTAACTTACTGTAGGTCCTGGAAACTATTTAATAATAATAAAAAAATTCAAAGAAAAGAAAAAAAATCAAGGCATGACTTTACAAATGGATATGCCCCTTCTCTAAATCATCCACCCCTCCTGCCTGCCCTCCACTTTGCCAGCCCTCCTGTGAACAACTGCTGTACTTAATACGTCTCAGGTCCTTTTTCACTCCCTTTTCTGGCACTTTTGGGTGCTGCAACTGAACATTCGAGTTGTCCCCAACCCATTATCAGTAATGGATCCATTGAGAATAAGGCCTGAATGAAGTATTTTAACCATCTGGTCTGCGCTTCTGCCTGAAACACACCATAGACTCTCCCCCAGGAATCCAGCACATGACTTTTGCAGGACTGTAGCATACTTTTAAAATGTGCTTAACACAATGGAACAGAAAGCATGGCACAAAAAGGCCAGTGAAAGGATCATCTGGATAACTCTTGTCTCTCTGCTTCTTGTTAGTGGCCCTCTCGAAATCTCTGGTTGCTCTACTGCTTCTCCCACTGGTGAGTTTATTAGTTCAGCTGATGGCAGTAAGTGCTACCCTCCAACTATCCCACATGGCTGAAGTCCTGACCCTGTTGAAGGCAAAAGGTGGTGTGGCCACTGACTTCAGTGGGCTCAGCATATCATCTTTGAATTTTTTCTGAGACAGATTCACACACCTGTGACTGGGATTTACGTGGAATTACCTGGGATTTAGGCACTCATATCCTTTAAATTCCTTTGGACCTTCTTCCCCCCCCCCCCCCCCCCCTCTTCTTTCTTTTTTTTTTACGGTTTTTTTTTTTTCCTCTTTTCCCCCCCCCCCCCCCCACTTTTTTTTAAGTATGCATTAGCAGGAACTCCTAAACCCACTTGCCTGTGGACATAGATATAAATATATACACCACCTTCTCTGCACAGGCAAAAGTTGTGTAGTGAGCTTGCCTTTCCCTTTCACTGCACCTTATTATCACAGACCGATTCTCCCCCTTCTCTCTTTTTTAAAAAAGGACTCCCCTAGTTGTGTACGTTATTTCTGTCAGTTGATTGTGAGGCTGGTCGGAGAGCACTGAGTAATTCATAGTGTTTGGACAAGACAAACATTGTTCTGGCCCTAAACAAACCTCCAGGAAGGTCAGCCCGGTTCATCCCATTGCTGTAGAGAGCTAAAAGTATCCAGATGATGTGAAAATCAGCCCCTTTTCACGGAGAAGAGGAAAAAAAACACAAGCATGCAAGCACACATCAACAAGTCCTGACGTTCCCACATTCTGCTCCTCTCCATTCACCTCCCATTGTTTTACCCGGACAAAGTTGCCTCGTCGCCTTTGTCAAGCTATATTTAAATAATTAAATGGCCTTTCTTTCTGGAAATTGGTGCAGAGACAGGGGAGGTCAAGTCACTGGGTTTCTCAATCCGATTCAGGAGAGATTTTTCAAACAGCAAAAAGAGAAATAGGCCTTCCCCAATGAGCCTGACACACTATACCCTGTTCTGCCTTATTCATGGCTATCTGTTGCGACATGTGTTTGGTCTTGAATTCCCGATGGTTTGAGTTAGGAGGCGAAAGGTGCCTATTAATTGTTCGTGTCAAGTTACTTGTTTTCATTGATCAGACTCATAAAAAAAACAGTTCTTGAAACGACAGCAACGTGATCTAGAGCAGTTTGTAAGAAAATGTCTTCTGCTGCAGAACAGATGTTAGAGAAGCTACAGACGTTATAGATGTTACTAGGTAGCTACCCGGCCTGCGGGAGTGTAGAGTGGACTGGGTCTGTGCCATGCAAACCCTAAGGTCCAGTCATGTGCCTCAAGCAGACGGAGATTTGAGATCGCCTTCTCTGCCCCAGCTCCGGGCCCAGCGCGATTCCCTAGCAGTCCCGGCCCCGGGGGGAGGCAGGACCAGGCTGGGCAGCCCTGACTCGGGCAACCCCCGGCACGGTGATCGCTGGCGCCCCGCTGATGGATTTGCAGCACGTGGGACCATGGGGCCGGAATCTGGCAGGGGAAATTGCTCCAGGGAAGCACATCGCGTCCTCGTCCTCCCTCCCAGGTCCCCCGGCAGGCAGGGCTTCGCTCCTTTGCTTGCCCAGCCGCAGCGCCGCCGGCCC
>NW_005842491.1:600584-603757 GCF_000455745.1 Alligator sinensis | reverse complement strand
TGTGCATGGGGGGGAGGAGGAAAGACTGCTGCTCTGGGGCTGCCTCTGCCTCCCGGCCTCGGAGGAGGCTTCTTTCCCGCAGGCCGAGGGGCCGGAGCTGGCGAGAGCGGCCGGGAGGAGGCTGGAGGGGCTGTTTCACGGTGCAGAGTTAACAAATCCATCCATCGCGGGCTGTCAAGGGAGCGGCTGGGGGCAGGGCGGCTGCCGGAGCCCCGCTGCCCTGCAGGGAGAGCGGTTGCACTGCCAAAGGCGCCCCGCTGGGCTAGCAGGCCCGGGAGCAGATTAATCAGGCACTAATTCAATTTACAACAACCACTTTTATTCAGCTCGGTGGCAAGGAATTCAAAGGGGGGAGGGGAGGGCAGGGGGAGCGGCGCTTTCCCCGGCTCCCGTTCCCCAAGCCGCGCCTTCCCCCGGACTGATTGTCACCGCCGCGGTTCGCTGTAAAAAGGGACAGATCGCGGCGTGCCAGAGCCCGGGCGAGTGAGTGACAAATGTATAGGAGCCCGCGCAACAAGGGCACCTCCGTTGGAAAAATAAAAGTGCCCTTTTAATCAAGGGGACAGGCTGAATGCAGCGGGCACGGGGACCAGCCCCGCAGCTACCGGTGACAAACGAACGGGGCGGGCACCACACCGGGGCCGGCCCGACGTGCGCTGCGGACGCTTCTGCTCTGCCCCCGGCTGGGCCCGGCCGTACGTGGCCCCGGGTGCGAAGGCCGTCCTGGAGAGCCTGGCCTGTGCAACTCTAGCGGGGTCAACCCGCTTCCTTGGCCCGGGTGGAAGCGAGAAGGCACTGGGGAGGTGTGGGCCAGCCCGCTGGCGGAGAGGGGGTCGGTCCTCTCCACCGGCCGGTGATCCCGCTTTGCACAAGTGAGAGGAAAACCTCCGCGGCCCGGGCCAGGGCTTGCGTTTGGCCTCCCCCTGCGGGAGGACGGGCCGGGAAGCCTCTCAGTTAACACCCCAAGAAACGCCCCGAGCTGCCTCGCTCCGCGGGGATTTGCTATTTCGACCCAGCGAGTCCGAGCATAAGAGTCAGCGCGAAGTGTCCGGTCCGCCGCCCCTTCGAGGAGCTCTCCTGTCCGGCAGGGACACGGGGCTTCAGCTGCCACAGGCACGGGCCGGTGTCTTCTGCATCCGCCCACGGCTCTGGGGACACACCTCGGAGCAAGGCAGCTCGGGGACCCCGCACACCTACACCTTAGACGGCTCCGATTCTCACAGGGTTCCCCACAAAACATCCCTGACAGGTGTTGTAAAAGGCTTCAGCCTTCTCTCCCGCCCCCAAAATGTCCCGTTTACCAGCCTCAGCAGGCGTTTAACTCTGTTAATGAGCCCCGAGCCAGAGCAGCATCCTCCTCCCGCGGCTCCTTCTGGGGTGGTGGACCCGGCAGGAGGGCGCTGGGCCCCGCAGTTCCCGGCCTCTCCCCGGTCTAGTGCGTTTCTCGCAGCGTCCCGGTCTCTAAGTCCGCGGCCTCTCATCGTCGAGTCTCCTGCAGGAGAGAGATGCGCACGTTAGGTGTATTAACATAATTAAAAGCAAAGGGGGAGTTTCATCCCGCAGCGGTGAAACCGCGTGTGCGTGCGCGCAGACAGACGTGCTCCCGCACCCAGAAACTCTTCTCTTTCTGCATTAAACTATTAGCCGTGATGTGTTAACAGTCGGGCGTGAGCTGTTCATTGCAGCGATAATGCAGCGCCCCGACGTCGCTTCGAGGTAATCTCCATTTGAAAGCGGCGGAATGTATTCAATTAGCCAGCAGCTAGCCGTCCCCGAGTGGGGCAGGGCAGGCAGGGCGTGGGGCGGGGTGGGGGGAGGCCCCTCGGCGCGGTCGCCTCGGGCGGCAGGGCGGGGGCCCGATCCGTCCCAGCTGGATCAGACGAAGCAGGCAGGGCCCGGGGCCTCCCGGCAGGTGCCAAACATCCCGCAGCGACCGACTCCCGGGAGGCAACGGAGGAGGCATTGTAAATCACTGGTAGAAGGGGCAACAATTCAACAAAATGCTCAGGCCAAGAGAACCGGGGCTCAGGGAAGTCCGGAGTGAAGGAAGAGTGCAGGATCTGACACCCTCTTTACAAGGGGTCACCTGCAAATTAATTATGTCCCTGGGCACATAATGATCTAGTTGGGGATGGTACTGCTTGGAGCAGGGGGTTGGACTCAGTGATTCTCAGCCTTTTTTGTACCAGGACCCATTTGTAAACATCGGTGACCAGTCCCCACACAATGTCCCTCACTCCCAACCTGCTGCCCCCAGGCCCCAGCCCCCCCCCTTTTGGGGGCGCAGGGGGTGGGTGTGTGGGGCAAAGGCTGCGTGTGTAGCCCCAAACATCTCCTTGCAGGCTGGCACTCTGACAGCGTGCAAGGGAAAAGCCACCGTTTCCCACATTTTTCTCATTTTAAAAGTTTGTTGATCCATGTTTAAAGTTTGTTCACGACCCTTTCATATACTTTTGCGACCAATTTTTGGGTCACGACCCATGGGTTGAGAAGCACTGGTGGATGACCTCCTGAGTTCTCTCCCAACCTACATTTTCTATGATTCTATGAGCAGCAAACTCCCCCTCCCCAAGCAAGGACCCAGGGACCACTGCATATAGCGCAGGGTGCGGAAGACGCATAGAGGATCTGTTCCCAGACATGGTTGTGTCCAGGGTGTGTGCGGGGTTCACGTGTCTGCTGGAAATAAAGCTGGTGACAGGGCTCTGGGAAAGCCACTTCCATGCTGGACTCTGATGCAGAGGCGAGAGGCCCTTGCAAGCCCTCAGTCCCTCCTGCAGGCACCAGGAACTTTCCATGTACAAGGTTAAACAAGTTTTTCTCTGTGGAATTTCCTACCAGATGGTTCCTATTTCGCTCATTGGGCCCCCTGGAGAAGCAGGGTTTTTTTGGTGACATCTTTTCTTGGACCAACTCTCTAGCCGGGAGGGACCGGAGGCAAACCTGCAGGCACTGAAATCTGTGCCCACTAGACAGATAAAAGATATCACCCGAAACATCCTTGCCTCCGGTACAGTTCCTGCCCCATCAGACCTACAAGGCTCCAAACCGGAGAAGGCACCTGGGATGGACACCGGGGAGCTGGGCCTCAGGGCTGAGCTCGGGCCCGAGAGCCTGAAGGGCCCTGCCAGGGAGCCCTGTCCTGTCTCAGCTACCCTGCCCCCTGCAGCGGG
>NW_005842491.1:600194-600574 GCF_000455745.1 Alligator sinensis | reverse complement strand
GCTGTGTGCGGGGAAAGGGCCTAGCCCCCCTACCACTGGCGGGAGAAGACTTCCAGCGGCCGGGCAGCCTCCTGCTATAGGAGGGCGGGGGCCCGACCCGTGCCCCGGGGAAGGAGCCCTCGGCGCGCTGAGCCGAGCTCCCTGGAGCCGGGCCCCCGCGGGGCGCAGGCCCCGCTCACTTCCGAGGGATCCTCCGGCCCCCGCGGCTCTGCTCCGGCTTGTGGTGGCAGAAGACCTCAGGCGGACACAACAGGAGCCCCCTCGCCCCAACTGTTTTTAAGCAGCACATAGCCGCCTAGACGGGAGCTGGGTACGAGGGGCGGCTTCCCGGAGCCAGCGGAGCTTGCGGGGCCCGGGGAGGGAAGGCCCTCGGCAGCTCC
>NW_005842491.1:599304-599908 GCF_000455745.1 Alligator sinensis | reverse complement strand
CGGCCCGCCGCCTTCACCCCTCTCTCCCTCTGTGCCCCCAGGTCCGGCGAGAGGATGTCCGCGAGGTGCTGCGGGGCCCTGCTGGCGCTGGTGTCCCTGGCGTGCCTGGCGGAGGGCGGCTACTACGGCCTCAACATGTTCGCGGTGCAGACGGCGCAGCCCGACCCCTGCTACGACGAGCACGGCCTGCCGCGCCGCTGCATCCCGGACTTCGTCAACTCCGCCTTCGGCAAGGAGGTGCGGGCGTCCAGCACGTGCGGCCGCCCGCCGGCCCGCTACTGCGTGCTGAGCGAGAAGGGCGAGGAGCGGCTCCGCACCTGCCACCTGTGCAACGCGTCCGAGCCCCGGCGCGCCCACCCGCCCGCCTTCCTCACCGACCTCAACAACCCGCACAACCTCACGTGCTGGCAGTCCGAGAGCTTCGTGCAGCACCCGCACAACGTGACGCTCACGCTGGCGCTGGGCAAGAAGTTCGAGGTGACCTACGTGAGCCTGCAGTTCTGCTCGCCGCGCCCCGAGTCCATGGCCATCTACAAGTCCATGGACTACGGCCGCTCCTGGGTGCCCTTCCAGTTCTACTCCACGCAGTGCCGCAAGATGTAAG
>NW_005842491.1:597785-599098 GCF_000455745.1 Alligator sinensis | reverse complement strand
AGAACGGGGACGCCTCCGAGCTGGCCCGCGACTCCTACTTCTACGCCGTGTCCGACCTGCAGGTGGGCGGGCGCTGCAAGTGCAACGGCCACGCGTCCCGCTGCGTGCGCGACCGCGACGACAGCGAGGCCAACGAGTGCGTGGGTAAGTCCGCGCCCGGGCCGCCTGGAGCGCGCCCCGGGGCTCCGGGGAGAGGGGCGAGGCGCGCTGCCGTCCCGGGGCTCCCCGCACCCCTGCTCCCGCAAGCGCTGCTCTGTGCCCGCGCCACAAGCGCCGCTGCCTGCCCCGGCCGTCCCGCCGGGCCGCGCTCCTCGCCAAAGCACAGAGAAGAGAAGGGGCCCCGCCAGCCCGAGTTTGCGCCTCCCCGGCTCTCACGGACGGGACAGTCCATCAGACCGTTTCTCCGGGGCTCTGCAGAGTGCCTCGGCGCGGACGGCCCGTGGTTTTTTCGAGGCTGATTTGATGTGAAATGAAGGAGCTGCTGCAGTTGTGCGCGATGGGGGGGGAGAGGGAAGGAGGGCTGGTGCCATTCTGTCATTTCTGTCTCATGCAGAAACACCGTCCCAGTCGGTAATGCTGCCGGTAACTAATAACTTGAATAAGAACAAGGCTGAATTGAAAAACAGCAGTGTGCTTGGGGAATGATCCTTTTGCGCCATCTGAGGCAGATACGTGGATGCTCTTGGCTGTAAGCGATACCGAGAACCTAGCTTAGCCCCTAAGAAAGAGTCCTACAGTCCCTAGAAGCAGTTCTAGAATAGCCTTCCTCGACTGACAGGCAAAAGGTTGCTGTCACCTTGAAGGGGAGGTAATGCATTCAGAGGTGCTTTTCTGCAGAAGATATCAAAGCTTCACATGTTTCAACATCTTTCCCTTGTCAGGGTGGATTTGATGTTCAAGAAGGCAAGGGCACTAGCAACAATTACACCAGTGTAAGGTGGGCGCACACAGTTCTGAGGGCTTCTCACTATTCCAGTTTATGACCCCCACCGCTTCCACAAAGCTCCTCTTCCTAACCTCTGGCAGTCCTGTTATTTTAGTCGTGGGATCCCACACAGCTCTGGCCACACACTTCAGTCCTGATCTGCAGCACCTCCTTGTATTCTGGTCCTGATCCATCTCAGCCCTGGCAGTGCCCCTTAATCCTGGTTGCTAGCATATCAGCAGTTCTAAGCTTCCTCACCCACCTGCACCTCTGAGCTAATTCACCCTGTCCTGAAGGGATTTTCACTTTTGTCTCTCACCCAGCTTCCAGTACAGCTCTATCCTAAGGTGCAGAACTCCCTCTTTACTGGTTTTGTATTCCACCACCA
>NW_005842491.1:595880-597754 GCF_000455745.1 Alligator sinensis | reverse complement strand
TATAAATACAGGAAGCCCCCACCGTTCTAGTCCCTAGGGTCCTGTAGCCAGGGACTTGTCTTAAAGCGCATATGGGCAGTTGTGTACCCACCAGAGACTAGGGTGAGACTCAACTATCTCATTTTCACCTGTTAAGACTCGTTAACATTTAACACTATTTAATCACAACATCTTTCAGCAGAGCACTTCTCAGCAGAGCATATCTTTTAGCACTTGCCAGTCCTGCTGCAGATTCTCAGTTTATGTAAACTGGCTGAGCTATGCTGAAGTCTTGGGAGCTATGCTGATTTATACTAGCTGAGGGCTACTGAAAGGGCTTTATGCTGTATTATTTATGTTTCAAATCCCTTCGAATGACCATACACAAGCCACTGGACATGATTCAGTTGCCCCCTTACATTGATTAAACTGTAACTCCATTGACTCCTAGGGTGTTACTCTGAAACTACACCACCAAAGCCAGACTAAAGCAGGAGGGAAACTTTTCCCTAGTGCATTTATCACGTGTGAATATTTAACCCAATTGTTTACACAGAAATTACATCTCACTTGCCCCATCTTCCAAAATATCTGCAACTCCGGTGATAGGAAAAATACTGTGCAGCATCTCTGAACAATTAAGTTTTTCTTTTCTTAAATCATAATCAGATGTGGCTTTAAAGAGCATTTAATTTCTTAGTCTTTTTCTTGAACATCAAGAATAATAACAAAGAAAAGTACTGGCAATTCGCTGTAATTCTTTAGCTGACTAAGCCCTCTCCCTTCAGAAAATTAATGCAGCTAAGATCATTTAAAATGATACAAGTTACAGACATATGTTCTTCGTGCAATGTTTGTTCAGCTATTGCTCTGTACATGTCAAGTCTACATTTGAGCAGAGTTCTGTTTTGTAAATATGCACATACTTTCTCTGTACTTTTGATGAATTGGGCAGAGAGACAGACTTTTTCATTTTTATTACAAAATTCAGTGCCCTTCATGTGGTCACATTTGTCTGTCATTTAGATCTGTGGCATCAGTAGTCTGTGCCTTCTGTGAGGAGGTGGTGGAGGAGACACTCTTCCATAATAACTTCCTTGATTAGCCCCTGGCTGCAGCTGCTCTTTGCCACCTGTAGCATCCTCTGTGATGTGCTAGGCTTGGACTTCTCTGAGACAACATAGATCTCCTCTGTGCCACCCAGCAGCTGAGGGGAGTGGGATCTACTTGGTCAGTTTCCTGCTGGACGAAGTCGAGATGATAACCCTGAATTGGTGCAGGAACCAGCATACAGGGGCCAGTTTGGACAATGCCCGCCAGCTCTTTTGGTTTCTGGTCTAGGCATGTGGCTCCTTTGTGCTCAGACACTTCACCTTACAATACACAGGTTGTGTCATGCCAGGCTATCAAGGTGGGCACTATGCATGGTGGAAGACAGATAGAGAGATGGACAAACAGACAAACTAGATATCAAATCCATCTTTTGCATTGAAGTCATAAGATTTTCTTAACTGTGGAAACATTACTGATGTTGGTATATATAGGAAAGCTAGATTCTTCTCTAGTAAAATGTGGGCTTCCTTCCAGAAATATTCCAAAGCGGCATGAATCAAAAGAACATGTTCTAGGCATGATGGCCCTCAGTGGAATCCAGGAATCTTTCATTCAGCCATATGTTAGATTGTACAGAACTAGCTCTTCTGCTGGTGTAAATCAGCCTTGTTCTCTTCTGTCATTGGAACTGTACTGATTTACACCATCTGAGGATCTGGCCCATTGTATATATGGAGGCATGTGAAGTCTATTACAAATCTATACACATGTACATATTTCCATGTATACATTTCCATCTGAAAACATGATGGTGCTGTTCTTTTTTCATAGTAATTTTTATT
>NW_005842491.1:586628-595870 GCF_000455745.1 Alligator sinensis | reverse complement strand
CCTGCTGAGCTTATGGAAGGTCTCTTGATCCTTGTGGAAAATATTTTAGGCAACACTGATTTTTGCAGTTTGAAGACAATAAATTATATTCATATATTGGCTGCTGAAGTTTAAATTAACTTCTTGTGAAGTATATGCACTTTTGCCTTTTACTGCTGAGAATAATTTTTAAAAATCTTAGAAGGCAGATGCTCTGCAGGGCAGCACTTACTAGGCCTGTGACTGGGCTTTAGTTTATGAAAATCAGTCCTGTGACTGAAACCAGCAGATTTGCATAACACAGCTGTAATTTAAAACACAAACAAAAGATGGTTGTGTGAAATGAGTTCCTTGGTGCCCTGTAGTTCAGTTTTTCTGTTGTTAGTGTGTACCTGTGGTACAATGGTCATAATTGCATGAACAAAGCCATGTAAGCCTGGTCTTTATTGGACTGTTCTTTCAGTTGCAAGGCTCAAATGTTTTGCTACCAAAGATAATTCTGTAGAGCATAGTAGAATAGCTTTTATGCAGCACAATATTAGGATTTAATTGTGACTGTGTTAGTAAATGGAATCCATGGTCAAAGGCATTTATGGGAATACTAGGAAGATTTAATAAGCAGGAAAAGAAGGACTACAAAGGGAAAGGTTTGTCTCTTTACTCCTGGTGTATTCATTACACAAAACCTTTTTATATGCTCACAATTTCTAGCCTTGTTTAAAAAGTGACTTATTTGTATTAATCATTATTGCTGTTTGTGTACACCAAATCCCAAGTCTTCAAAGGAGACGGTAAGAAAACTTCAGTCTTCTGAGCCTGATTCTGATCCAACTCACATGAGAGTAAATCAGGAGCCTTCCAGTAAAGTCCATGGAAGTATATGGGTGTAGTAGTTGTAGTAGCAGGGAGAAGAGAATCAAACTGCATGGATCAGGTTCATCAGTATGCTGTAGCTGCTTTGTGCCATCCCAGTGACACCAAACAGCTGCAAAAGTGACTGAACCAATAAATTATATTTAGACTGTTTTGTGTCACTGTTTTGCTTGGCCAGGAAGCCATCTAATAACAAACCTATCTCATGTCTGTAAATTTGAGGGTTATAGGGAAGTGTAGCCTACTTACTCCTATCATGGGGAAAATCTGAATTCTCTGGGTTTGTGCACTGTGTGGAGTCCTTACCACTCTATACAGTAAAGAATAGCAGCAATGAAGGAGTTAACAGGTGCAACATTATTAATGAGGCAGTCTCAGTGGGAAATGGCATTTCCAAGTCCCTAGTGTGAAGTTAGTAAATGCCCTTTAAATGTGTAAACAGTATCAAGCTGTAATTTATCTCAGCCTAAAGCAGCTGGAGCAGAGCCGCTGTCTCATTAACACCTAGGGGCAGGAATCTCCAGCTACCACCTAGCCCTGGGAGCATTACTGTGAAGGCAGGATAGGAAGAACTGTAGTATGAACAATGCCTCAGGTTCCCCATGGGCTAAAGGGAGTTGCTTTCTACCAAGTAGCGCTACATTTGTTAACCATGGGCTGCTGTTTCTGTAAACCCATTTCTTTCTCGTAATCTCACTGAATATTTGTCTGTTTAAAAGCGATCACCCACATTTCTCTCCCACCTCTGGCAGCAGGTCAGATGAGACACAAAAAAGGCTAGTTTAAATATGTCTTTCTAGAGTGGCTGTTGGAAAAGCATTGCTTTGATAGTTCTCTCTTCTTCCTGAAAATGCCAGTCTTTCTCACTACAGCTGGTATCTTTTTTTTCCTCTTAAGACGATCTCTGTTTTCCATTAAAGAATGATGTTGTAGCTGCGATGGTCTAGAAATTATGCGAGAAGCAGGATTTTTTTAACAGTGATATCTTTTATTGAACCAACTATGTAGTTGCTTCAATAAAAGATACCACCCCAAGAAATTCTTGCATTTTCTATTAAGTGAATTTATGTTTTGCAATGAAACAATGATCACATCCTTAATATTAATAACCTTATTATATGTTTACACTTGAAAAGTCCACTTGATTTAATTTCTTCTCTATCATCATGATGTTTTCTAGGTTTGTGGTGCAAAACAGAATGACTATAAAACTGGCTGGAATTATTTAGTCTAGCTGGAATGAGGTCGTTGGGGATGGTTCATCTTTGAGCAAGGGGTTGTACTAGATGACCTCCTGAGGTCCTTTCCAACCTCAAATTTCTATGATTCTATGATTTCTCTAGAGGAGGGGAAGCGAGGCAAAGGCAACCTAATTTATATTTATATGAATCTCAAGTATTTTTTTAACCATGAAAATGAAATACTTTCCATGTATGTAGTATTTTAATCAAAGACACTTAATGCCTTTTGCATTTTTACAAATGTTTCCTAGAAATGCTTGCTGTATCAGAACAATTGCTCATGTAGTCCAGTATCCTGGTTCTGACAGTAGCCAGTCCCAAATGCTTCAGGAGAAAGTGCAAGCCCTGTAACAAGATAGGGTAAGTTTAACACTAATTAGAGATAGAAAAGTGCTTTCATTCCTGTTTTGCGGTTACGTAAATAGGCACAGAGGTTAAAAGACTTCTGGCTCAGGATCCCAGAGACCTTAGAGGAGAGCCCTTTATTTCTGACTCCCAATTCTGTGCTTCAGCACTATCAATAACATGTTTAAAATATAGCTAAATCTTGCAACAGCCATGATAAATCACAGGGTTAATTTAATTGATGTCAGTGAATATGTGTGAGTAAAGCCTGATAAGGGTGGTAGGATCTGGCCAATACATTGCTCAAGGCACTCAGATAGTAATACTTTGGGGGAATTCCTGAGTACAGTCAAGCTTCCTAAAGGCTGTGTGGCAGTCACCCTTTTTTCCTGTTCTGAATTAGCTTCTGATAAAAAGGAAATGAGTTTACAACGAAGGGTTTTTGAACCCGAAAGCTTGCTTAATAACTATTCTCCAACCATTTGGGTTGGTCTAATAAAATATATCAAATTCACCCAAGGAACCTTGTCTGCCTATGTCCTTAGACCAACACGGCTACAACCCAAACCCCTGCAATATCTAATAGAGCTTTTGGAGTTCGTACCAGCAGCTCCTGGGTATCAGGCTTTACAGTTCAATTGTTACAATTAGGTGTTTTTTCAGAAGACACTTATGCCTTTTAGACACATTAGACTTCTGGATTACACATCACTTTGTTTCCTAAGAAATGTCCAGGCTTATCAGAAAGCAACTACTTCGCTAGGATAACATTGTTACAAATAACTTTTTCAAGTGTGACTGTTTCAGTCACTGGTTCAGTTTAGTCAAATAGGCGCTGTGCCTATTAAAATACAACCAAGTCCCCTTCCAAACTCCACAAAACAAATGCATTGCCTTATCAAGACTATACAACTTAATATTATTACCCATCAACAAGAGTCATAATAACCCTATTCAGCCACCCCTTACTCACTAACAATCCTCGCCCACCCTGAGCACATCACCTATCAAACACTAGCATGCAAAACTGGGCTTTGCAATTCACCTAGAAGATCAACAAGCCCAAGCTGAGGCAGAAAAAGACCATGATGGAAAAGCAAGCAGATGGTGGAAAAACAAGCTCACTAGAGCTGGTAGTGATATTGCCTACTTCACTCAGAAATACTCTTTGCTAGATAGAGAAAATACAACTAAGGAAATAAAATCCTACACAACAGCAGTGTTCAAGAAATAAAAGTTCCCAGCTAAGTTGCCTGTGTTTAAACCTGAATTATCCTGGGACAGTTGTTGTTGTTTTTATTATTTCAAATTTGTTCAATAAAATCTTTTTTATGAAAAGTAGGATTTTCACTAAAAACAATCTTTTCCCTTAAAACTGATTTTTTTTAATTTCTATTTTTGGTTTTGGCCAAAAATATCAGTTTTGGCATTTTAATTTTTAGAGGAAAGGTTAAACTTCCCACAATAAAAACATTTTTTATTATTTCATAGAGCCTGAGTTTCCTACACTCTCCATGTATAAAATACAGGTCCCTGGCTGAAAGAGCTTACACCGTGAGGCACTGATCCTGCTATCAATTTCAATTTGGACTCTACCCTAGCATAACAGTTCACCCCGGTGACCCTCTTCAGAATGAGGTTTTAAAGGATGGAACTGGCAAAGAAGTGAGGAGATGATATACTCCAGGAAGAGAATGGGGAGGAAGGAAATGGCTTGGAGATCTATTATTGCAATCCAGGTGGCTTGGTTCCCAGGTCAGTATGCACAGGGACTCAGTTGCTTGTTTGCCATTCCAATGGGCATACAAAGTGCCAGGATGTAGTTGCATAAAAGTTTTGAGTGTCACTATCTCCTCAAACCTGTTATTTCTTCAAGCATCATCTGCTCTGCACCCCCTGAACAACAGTTCTGCATCAACCAGCATCAGTCTAATTTAGGAGTCGACAACTCCTGGCGCACATGCCAGAGCATGGCACATGAAGGCATTTTGCTTGGTATGCATGCCTCAGGGCAGATGGTGGGGAAGAGACCCAAGCCGTGCTACCACAACAGGGGTCAGGCCTCTCCCAGCTTCCTCACTGTGTGCCCAGAGGCATGTGTGCACCTGCTGCCAGCAACAAGCTGGGTCAGGGCTCCACAGACCTCAGTGCAGCAGCTTGCAGCCTGCCCACCACCTGCTGTGAGCAGCCCGGGCTCTGTGGCAGATGGCAGCTGTGGAAGGAGGCCGGGAGGCTGCAAACCAATGCACTGAGGTCTGCAGAGCCCCAGCCCTGCTCGTTCCTGGCAGTGGGTGCATGTGTACCTCCAGGCAGATGGCTAGGAAGGGGCTGGGACTGCACTGCCACAAACAAGCATCAGACCCCTCATGGCTCCCCTGCCATCTGGCCCTGGCATGCCAACACCTTACAAATTGGGACTGGGGTGTTTTTGACATTCTGTTCAAAAACGTTGCTGAACTCTAGTCTGGCCCAAGCCTGTTGGCTTCCACCCTAAGTCCTTTATGACAAGAGGGGATAGCTGGAAGAATACAGCATTAAAATGGCTTCTAAACTCAGATATTTGCTGACCTCTGACAGCATCGGTGAAAATAACCAGGGAGCTTTGCCCATACTTTTAACAGATTTAGTAGCATCCATAGATAAGAGCTGCCTGTTGACTTTGTAATTTTTTCTTAATCATTGCATTATTTTTAGTGTCAGAGATTAATTCAGCAAGAACTGGGATAGAACACTTTTTATAACTTCCTTGAACATGAACAAAATACCCTCACAGTTGCCTGGGATATGGAAAACACTATTGGATAAATAAAGATAGCAGTGGGATGAGAAAGCCTTTTGAAAATGACCTCTGTAATTGGTTCCCATTGAAACCTATGGTAGTGGCTTCCTCTGAGAGGATTTGAACTGTACTCTGCACTTGCACGTCTCTCTGATGTCAATGGCACTTGCTCAGCGCCTTTCGGATTTTGACCCTATATTTTTGTATGCCTGGAGAATGTTTAATAATAACAGCTGTGATCACAGCGTGAAAAAGGAAACATATTGTGTTTTCAAATACAGGATTTGGCACAAGATACATGTGAAGGCTCTCACTACACTAGGCAGACTTTGTTCTGGGAGATGGCCTTGTTTCCCGCAGCACCCTTCACATGTCTGGTCTGCACTCTGCAGCTGGATGGGAGACCAGGCTGCTAGTCACTACTTCTCTCAGGCAAAGAGAAATTTTGGCTCAGGGGTAGGAGAGTCTAGTAAACTATTGTCAAATAACAAAGCAAAAATCCTTCCAATGAGCACCTATCTTTCCAGATAAATATGGAACTTGACCTTAGTTATTTTAACCATAGTTTCTGGGAAAATGTTTGGGGGGCAAACCTATTAGAACAAAGATACTGGATAGATTTCCAGATAAGGTATATTATCATGGTTCAGCTGATTTCAGTGGAGTTATATCAGATTATACCAGTTGAGAAGCTGGCCCTTTTCCTATCATCTTACACAAGTATTTAGCATTCACTACAATAGTACTTCTCCTCAGTCTGTTTGAGGGGATGTAGTTGAGCAGCATAATGCATTTTCTCCTAGCCCCTGTTGGTAATGGAGTGAGAAGTTGAGACTGGAAAGAGAGGTGTAGCCAGCAGTAAGTTTTGATTTACAGGCTGCAGGACCCCCTTGATAGCCTGTGCTGACATAGGCAATGATCCACAAGCTCCTGCTTGGCAATAAGGAATCACTAAACTACCTGCCCAACCTGCTTTGAAACTATAACACATTTCATTATTTATCCACTTGTCAATTTAAATGCAGATGATTGTGATAATTTCTAGAAGACCTGATACATGCAAAACTTTCTCTGTAGGCAATAGGGAACAGCAGTGATGAGAAAATGAAAGGTTGAAAATTAGGACAATTTAGCAGTGGAACAACCTGTCCAGCATATAATTCTTGTGTATCATACTAGCGCTCATGACATGGCATTACAGATTTTTGTCTGACATTGGAAGGTCATGAGACTGTGAGAACAAAATACACAGGAACTGGCTTTATTTGCTACATAAAGCACAGCAGCAGAAAGGGATCTTGAAGTCATAATTGACTCCAAGATGAACATTAGCAGATGCATGACGAACAGGTCCAGGGAGGTGATGCTTCCCCTCTATGTGGCATTGGTCAGGCTGCAGTTGGAGTACTGCGTCCAGTTTTGGGCACCGCACTTCAAGAGGGATGTGGAGAATCTTGAGAGGATCCAGAAGAGGGCCACTTGGATGGTTAGGGGCCTGCAGGCAAGGCCCTATGATGAGAGACTGAGGGACCTGGATCTCTTCAGCCTTCGCAAGAGAAGGCTGAGAGGTGATCTTGTGGCTGCCTATAAATTCATCAGGGGAAGGCAGCAAGGAATAGGAGATGCTCTATTTACTAGGGCACCCCTTGGAGTAACTAGGAACATGGCCATAAACTGACAGAGCAGATTTTGGTTGGACATTAGAAAGAACTTCACAATAAGGGTTGCCAGAATCTGGAATGGGCTTCCAAGGGAGGTGGTGCTCTCCCCTACCTTGGGGATCTTCAGGAGGAGACTGTACAGGCACCTGGCTGGGGTCATCTGACCCTGGCGCTGTTTCCTGCCCAGGGCAGGGGGTGGACTCAATGATCTGCTGAGGTCTCTTCCAGCCCTAACATCTATGAATTTATGAATCTATGAATCTGTGATTTATAGGGGACCCCTCACTCTGTAGTTGTATCCATTTCCTTTCTCAGTAAGAGAAGTAGAACAGGCTTTCCTTGGAATTGAAGATGGGAGCAGGATCATCAGCCGGTGTTACACAGGACCAGTCAATATGTAGCAGGATGGTCCTGCCTGGAGCAGGGGATTGGACTAGATGACCTCCTGAGGTCCCTTCCAACCCTAGTTTTCTATGATTCTATGATTCAATAGTACTTCCTTTCATGTGACACAAAGAGAATGGACAGCAGGGTAGTTGTTCACAGGATTTCATGCAAAGACCTTGTAACCAGACCTTGTTGCATTTTCTTGTCCTTCATTTTGTATTTTCTTATCTTTAACTGGTGATATGATATTTCAACCAGGCTCAGAGAGAAGCTACATTTTTATACATGAAACAAACTACAAAGGAATGAGAAGGAGGTAGACCTGATACTCATCATGGAGGAGTTTTGATGGACTTGTTATACACACATTTGTTTGGTTAGGGTTAGACACTGTTATAATCTGTGTTCAGCTCATTATGTCCTAGTGGGAAAACCTATTAAGCAGTTAACCAGTGGATGTGTAAATGTGGATGTGTAAATCTCTAGCCAGAAGAAAGTACTTGGTCAGAGATGATAAGAAGCACCTCTCTTTCTTTCGTATGACATTTTAGGGTTACAACATTCATAGATTAATATCTCAATTTGATAACCATTCAGCTGCTTCAGGGGTAGCTGCATGGATTGATTTTAGATCACCATTAAATGATCTAACTGGGCAATCGTTCACAATGTGTTGTCTGAAAAATTGCACCACAATCGCAATCCAGACTCTCTTTGATTTTTCATTTATGGAGTAGGTGTCCACATTTTCCATGAGAAGCACTTTAACCTGTTCATCCTGTTTATCAGAGGATATCACTTGTTGACAGAAGAGGGAAGCTTTGAAGCAGCTGTTTTCCCCTAGATGGGTAGAGTTGGATGCACTTCTTGACTGACCACAGGTCTTCAAGCTTTGTAGGCAGATGTTCATATCCTGTGCTTGAAACTATAGTATTTACACTGAAAAAACTTAAACCAAAGTCAGGGCAAGTTGCTCATGGCCTGATTATTAGAGGCACATTTTATTTATCTTTAGTGGCATTTGTAGGTGCTCATAACCATTTAATATCAGGCCCTCTGTCTCTGCCTCTGTTTCCCCATTTGTAAATTAAGGTTTTGGGGTAGTGTGTTCATAATGTGCTTGTGGGTGTGTAGATGAACAGTATAAGCATAATTTATGTGGTGACACATCAAATACAAGGTTTTTTTTTGGCGGGGGTGGGGCGTGGTTCAGGAGCAAAATCATGAGTAAAGAATTGTCACCAGTACTACAATCAAATTATGCAGGGAATAGGAGAAATATAGACAAACTCTTTGAGTTTGTCAGCAGGAGCTGTCAGCTAGAATTGATTCCAAGACAGAATTTATTGCCAAATGAGGGGCTGGTCCTGCAAGGTACAAAGTGCCCATAATTTCAGTTGATTTCTGCATCAACTGCAGCTTGTCAACCCCTCCCAGGATCTGGCCCTGAATCCTGGTTCAGTCTGAGGCAGGTTCATTCTGCAGCACTGTGGAGGAATTGTAATAAATGCAGATGGTTTTGTTATCAAGGACCAGATGGAGGGCAGTATCCATAGAAATATGGGCCCATAAGAGCTAGAGTCTCTCACTGTAGTCTCACAACTGATCCTTGCAGGAGAAGAGCTTTCTCACAGGCTTTTATTCTCAGGAAGCTTAAAGTTAAACTGATTTCTAACAAAAAGGTTTTTACACAAACAAAAAAGCGCAGTTAAGGCTAAAACAAAACCAGGCTTGGCATTCTGGTTTGGAGGTTTGCCTTCTTTTTAGTTTGTCCATGGCTAATCTCTGCCCTCCTCTTTCTGGGCCAAAGCATGACATCCTTATTCAGTTTTCACTGTCCTTACTAAGGCAAACTCCCACTGACTACAAAGAACGTTTTGCCTATGTGAGGACTGAGCAAAGACTGAGTAAGAGTCTTAGGATCGGTAACTATCAGGGATTCTTCTTTTAAAATGCTTCTGGGGCTTACCTTGAGCA
>NW_005842491.1:501210-586597 GCF_000455745.1 Alligator sinensis | reverse complement strand
TCTTTCCCTTGAAGGTCAGTTATGGGAAGCAGGGCTTTGGTAAAGAGCTATCATACTCTTCGCTACTTTACTGAAACAAGGAAAGGAATAGGACTTTGTTAGGTGTCAGGGAGGTTTCCTCTAAAATTGTGTGGATAACTTCATATTTTAGATGTTGTAAATTGAGGATATAAACATAAACTAGTCCCAGGTAGAGTGAAAGGACTCTCCAAAATGCAACAGCCTGGGACACTGCCTAGAAAGCAGTTGCTGACACAGCTTCATTTCTGCCTGGAGCAGAGTGCACCCCAACAACAACCTAGCCCAACTCAAAAACCAACTCAGGATGAAACACCAGAGAAGAAAATAAGGACAGAAAATGATTATTAACTGTTGTTACTAATCCTCCTTCTTATAATGCTGAACATTTTTCCAGTTCTATTAACATGCGAAAGAAAGTCATTGCTCTAAACACAATGGGTCTGAATTAATTTATGTGTTCTAGTGATTAAATTAAATAAAAAAATCTGGTCCTCTTCATTTTGGCTTTAGAAACTCTCATTGATTTAATCAGAGACAAACTGTAAGGTTTAGTAATGCCCAGACATCAGCTAGCGCCAAGAAGAAGCACATTGTAGTATTGCTCAATCATTCAACATGAGGGAATTGCCCCTTCCTCTGAAAGATTTCAGCGCTAAATAGCAGAATCTGTGTCTGGTACAGGACACTGCACCTCTTTGATAAGCCTCTGTGTTATAGCACAGGAATATCTGCATCCACAAACACTCTTAAAACTCAGTATAAAGGCTTGTAGGATCAGAGTATCTGTTTGCATAGAAAATTGTCATAATAAACCAAGGAAGTTAGTTAATATAGAGGATTACATTTTGCTTCTATTTACATTTGTGCAGTCCCATCTACATTCACTCCAATTGCATGGGTGAAGCTGAAGGCAAAATTTGGCTTACAACTTTCACTTGGGCTGCTGCACAACTGGCATCCCAGATGAGGATGCATCCAACTAGCACCCTGAGGATGTTCCATTTCACCCACATGTTCCTTCCAATACAAGTATTTTCTCAACTTTATGAACAGGATATGCACAATTGTCTTCTCAGAATGGCAGGTGGCAGAGTTGAATTCCCTAATGCTGTCCCAACTCTGTTCCAATGAGCAGGCATTTGGGACTAAATCCTATTTCACTTTGTATGCCTATATGGCATGTGCACAGCCACATTACTGCCGTTTCTGACATCTTCAAGCAGCTTGCAATTCAGCTCTGTGTGCATAGGTCTTATTTGGGACTACTGAGTAGGCTCAGTAGGGTGGTGCTCCAGCTGGGATGGTTTGGGAAAGTCAGGATCAAGCAGGTACTTGTGTAAGGCAGGGGAAGGGTTTTGTTGCAGAAAATTCATAACTACCAGCTTGAGGGGAAAGGCGGCCTTCCCATCTTTTACCCAATAGCTTAGCGATTAGGGTAGCTGCTCAATCACCCAGAGGGGGGTTGAACCTGCACCTTCTATTTTCCAGTACAGTTCTCTAGCCACCGGACTGCAGGTTAGGCATCACCCAAGCCTCTTTCCAGCCTTATTTTTGAAGTTGGACCTCAAAGCAGACAAGCAAGGGAAATAAGTGGGGCCAAGAGGAGAATTACAAGACAGAGATCTGTGGCTCAGAAACTGTCCCAGTACTGTTCATGCACTGAGTATTAAATGTGAGATAGAGTGGGCCAGCTTGAAGAGGAGGGCTAGACAGGTGCCCATGATTTGGTAGCTACAGCACTTTACTGGGAAGCAGGATATGCAGTTTTAAGCCTTTTCTGGATAAGGGGGACCCAGAATCCATCTCTTTGGCTCTCTGGGCAGGTGCACTATCCACCAGGCTCTTAGGTGCAAAGGTGGTAGCCTCTTTCATTTTATTCCATGCAGAATGATTCTACTTTGTCACAGGGGGAAATAGAATCTCAAACCATTTATAAATACCAAAAATGGCAGTTATGTGGCCATGTATGTAGCATTTAGGCATGACAAGTGAAATAGGATTTAGCCCTTCATAACTAATCATGTTTATTCTGGTTCTGGCATGTCCCATCTCATTGACTTTTCCTGTTCCTGCCTCCTAGACTTGGACATCCTTGTTCTACAGCTAGAGCTCAGTTTCAGGAATCATAGGACTATAATTTTCATTGCAGTCTCTTCTAGTATATCTTTTCCCCCCTTCACTAGCAGTCAGAGAGATGCACTTTTATATGATGCACCTTAACACTCCTCCCAGAGCACCCCAGTAATTTTATAAGGTAGTTGAGTTTAAAAACTGATAGACTGATATTGGCATTTATAAACTAATATGGCAAAGATACTCAGTGTTACCGTGATAAAAACAGTGTAAATGCCTAGGTGGTCAGACTAACCTCGCTCTGAACTATAACTGAAGTACACTGGTACACTGACAGCATGAAGAAGTTTGAACTACTGCTGTTTGCAATATATCTTTTCTGTGGAGCGCGGACAGAGATCATTCTCTACCACTGCCAACTTGGGACAAGATTCACATTTAAAAACAAATTAAAGTAATGTTATTTAGTAATATTATATATTATGGCACCCTAAACAAAATATATATTTTAATAAAATGGGATCTAATAGTTGGCGAGTCTGGCTGGCAAGTATCAAACTGTTCTGATCTAAAATGTAATACCTTAGCATATCAAATCTTTTAAGGTCTCCCAAAAGATTTCATAAAACTAATGAATATTCAGTTATAATTCAAATCACATGTGTGTCCAAAGTGCCTACAGGTTACAGTCCCCTAAAGGGTCATTTCTGAATAATATTAATTTCAGTACAAACATTTTATGAAGCCAAGAACTGCTGACAAGGTTTACCTTTGATAAGAATCATGTAACAAAGAAGTGGCTCAAAAATGGCTATTTCTTTATGGTCTACCCATTTACAAAACAACACTTCTGTTCTCTCTCTTGGCTCTGCAGTTTAAGATAAGCCTGAACCAAAACTCTGAATCTGAGCAGCCTGCACTCTCGGGAAACTTTGGATCCAGATATGAAACTGGGGACTCAGATTCCTCTCTATGGACAATTAGAATTAATTAACAGTGTTCTTAGAGCTCACATGGCATCACTGTTAATGCCAGTAAGGAAATGAAGAAACAAATACAAAATAATAATAATAATAAAAATAATGTCAAATCCTTCTCTTTGAAATGGGTAAGAGTAACATTATGTAGAGACAGGAGTTTTACTTTCAAACTTTAAAAGGATTTTACAACTAATGGAATGTGAAAAAATAACTTTCATAAGTGCGTCACAGTGATTGAGAATGATGGAAAACAAAATATATTTTACTCTAGAAGCAGAATTTCTTTGCCAATGTCATTTATTGGCCCAAGTTTATCATTTGGAAAGATGTTACACAAGCTTAAAGGCCCAAAATGCACTTCCTCAGGAAGTGCACCCTTGAGGAAGGGCATTTTGTGCCTGAAAGTTTGTCTCATCTCTCCCAGGTGTACAGTTAGTCTGGTAAAAGAGATAAAATCAATCCTGCTTCTTGTGTATTCCCTGTATCATTACAACCACAACAATGGTACTGTATTTTACTTTGTCATAAGAAACATGTGAAGCTCCTAAAGTCTGCCACAGATTTATGGAATTTAAGGCTAGAAGGGACTGTTAGATCAGCTAATTGTTCCAGCGAGTTTATGAATTGCACCAAATCTATACCTTTCAAATGCAGGCTGTCTGATGCACCAGTACTGTAGGCAGGTCAGCACTGTGGGGTGACAGAGCCCTATCTTCCTACTAGGGTTCAAAATATGTGGGGGTGGAAGCCCCCATAAACCTCCCAAAAGAGATGAGATCCCCCATCCTGTCCCACACCTTTCTAGGCAGCAGCAACTGCTCCTTCCGGCTGCCACTGTCACAGACACTACCCCGCCAAGAATCAGAGTGTAATTCAAACCCCGCCTCCTACTCACCAGCACAGCTTGAAACATAGCTGCTCATGATCCAGGAAACTAGTATAAAGCTCATGCATTGCCTTTATCCATGTGCCATTGCAAAAGCCAGGCAATGGTGTGTCCTCATGTTAGCCTAAATCCTTCCACACCTGACTCGATGAGTACCTCCAAGGGATTTGTGCCTGAGAATGAATTTGGCTAGTTGCATGCATGACATTTTAGATTTTTTTGTTACATCCAAAATGGAAGAAAAGAGCTGAAAAGTGTGATCTCCCTGGACTGCTCTGCACTCAGGCCACCTTTGGTAAATATCACAACGATCAGGTGTGCGTTCAGCATCTCCAGAAGATGGATTTTATTGAAGATGATCTAAGTTTTTGGTGAATCAAGTGTTTCCACTTCTAACCCACTAGGCATGAAATCTGAGGTTGAGTAATTGCTAAAGCTAGGGGACAGTTGATCCGATGAGCTGTAAGAAAAGGTCTTTGGCTTCTTCCCTAGACTTTTGTTGCGTAGGATATTGTGATGACGAGATGCATGGGCAGAAAGATAAGATTGCAAATTCCCCTTGGGATGAGGGCCATGTCAGCTTTTCAGATTGGTTTCCTCTTCCCCATGGGAAAAGCTGCCATCTTCTCGCTTGTACAGTAGGAAGGGCATAAGCACATACGCACACACTTCTAATACTTATTGACCCACTGACTCATGAGCCAACATCGTCAGCTTAAAAAGCTCCCTGGCAAAACCAATAAGCCAAGGTGTAGACTAGCTGGTGAGTCATCAAAGTGGGAGGACAAAATATGCATGAGTAAATGGGATGTATTTGTCTTTTTTTACAGTAAATTGATTCTTTTTGATCTGCCTTGAGAGGCTGGAATGTGAAATAAGAGTCTCGCTCCTTGTTTGGTTGACTCATAGACAGAGACGTAAACACATTGATTTGTGTAAATTTGTACAATAGACAGAAAAGTTCACTCCCCAGTTGCTTGCATATGTAGACAGTTCCAGGACTTGACACCCACTGTCCCTAGATGGGAATCAGACATGGGCAAAAGAACTACACAAGGAAAGCTAACAAACAAGCTGTTTCAAACACCAATAAGTTTATTATGCTAGGCTGCAACCCTTACCTGGAGCTATTTGTTCACTTTCCTGATAGCTTTTTCTCTGCTCATGATCATTGCACACATGCTTCCAGTGCAGTTGACAGGTATGGCAAACATACAGATGAGAGTACAGGCAACCTACCATTATAATACTTCCATAGCATTTACTTCCTTGATCTCAAACAACCTTATACATAAAATGAAGGAACAGTCATGCTGACTAAAATTATTCATTCAGCATTTCATTTTAACCAATTAAGTCTATTTTTGCATATCACTGGCCACAGCCACATGTGACACTGACTGCACAGTTGTTATTGCGCGGTCATTTAGTATTTGCATAACCAAGTACTAAATGACTGCGCAGTAACCAGCATTACTGTGCAGTAGCATCCCAGCACAGTTGCCCAGTGATGCTTACTGTGCAGTAGCTCATTACTACTGAGCAGTAGCATCATGTCATGGTTTGTGCCTGGCGACACTACTGCACAGTAGTAACAAGCTACTGCACAGTAAGCATTTAATGTAAATGCGGCCACCATTGTATAGTGACTGATCGTTCAGTAGATCTCTCTCTCTTGGATTCTTCAGTGAGTTTTCCACTTATCTGAGTAGAAACAAGATGTGCTCCTGTTAGGTTTAGCAGTTAGGCAATAAGAACCTCGTATTTTCAGAGATCACTCACTGATCCTTTAAGAAACAATAGTTCATAGACACTGGTAATAAAACAAGTGTTGTAGGTCAACTGCAAAGCTTTAAACCTAATCTAAGATTCCTGAGCAAATGCTTCAGTGCTGATCATAGCAGCTGTATCTCAGGGATGCTTACACAGTCAATGCCACTGCAAGGTGGTTACCTTATTTCTAGGATTTGGCATGTGCAGAGAAGGAAAGAAGGAGGGCCTGCTTCATGGCAGTGCTCTCATGTGTGGCATGGAAATGGTACAGACATGCCTAGGGAGTCCTCAGAGAGCTTTTAAAATATTATTCACTATACTTCTGGTTTAGATTGAAGATGCTCTCAGTCTGTATTGCAAATAATATAGATCTGGTATAAGCAGTCTCCCTGGAGCCATGGTATTAGACTTAATGCAGGAAGGTTAATTAAAAGCCTTGCAAAAACTGGTCAAGTCTCAGCCAGCATTCTGCGCGCTGGGGGAGGTTTGCAAATTGTACCCAGGCCCAGCCTGCCTGGTAGAAGTCAGCAGAGAGTGTTTGGGCCCATCATTTGCTAAGATTCTTATGGTAATACCTACCTACAGGTGAACAAGCATCCAACAGTATCCAGACTTTGTTCAAGAAGCCATCCCTTGACTGATAAGACAATACACAGGGTAAATTAGCCTACACTGAGCTCTCTGCTGCCACACCTAGAGTGTTCTTGATACACAGGCTAGGTAGTTGAAAGCTAGCACAGGTAAGTCTACACTGCACTGCAGTCACATCCTTACCTGCAGTGTAGACATTCTTGTAAGGTGGAAGATAATAAGGTTTCAATTAGGAAGAAGGTGAGTTGAGGAAAGGCAAAGGCTAAAAAATAGGGTTGCAGTATTATATAAGTTAGGAGTATGCACAGCTTGTTGGTGCAGTTGATTATGAGAACCGTTATGTCAATGATGCCAACTTTTTTTTTGTTTTATTACGTGGACACTTAACAGCCACAACGAAAATTAAATATTTCAGTAGCAGTGTTGAGAGGCCTTAGCAGACATTTAGGGAAGAATCCTATTTTGTTTTGCACTCCTAAGGGGCAGTTACACAAGGAAGGCTGGAGGAGCGGGGCTAGATAATACCCAAGCTGTGGCCTGGCACCCAGAGCACTGTGCTAGGACACAAGTTCAAGCCATTTATGAGTGAGAGAGGGTGTAGAACCCTTCCGATCCTTGAATAAGTGCCTTAACCACTAGGCTATTGGGACAGAAGATAAGAGTTTCTCCTCCTCCATTTTGCCATCAGCTGAAATACACACAGATTCTATTTTGCCACAGGGTGAAATAGGATCTGCAACTGTGTGTAAGTGCCAAAAATTGCAGTTATGCACCTGTATAACTGCCATTTTGGTGTGTAAAGTAAAATAGGATTCCATCCTGACTAAGTAGACAAGACACACAATGGTTGGGAGAAAAGAAACATTACTATGCCATGTTACAGTTGAGAGGACTGAGGCACAGCTCGCATCAGAGTGAACTGCCCCAGTTCATACTGGAAATCCATGGTAGAGCCAGGAATGGATAGGAGGTTTCCTAAGTTCAAGCTGGCTTGATTTGCCCTTTGCCAGTGGGGATCCACTGAACTATATAACTGTATGGTTTCTGCTTGTTCCTGCCATCCTCTGAGAGTGTTGTGTTCTCCTTATACCATCCCATCTGGCTAGATTTTGCTTCTCTCTCTTTTCTGCACACTGTATGCATCAGTCTCCTCTTTTCTGTCCCTCCCAGCTATTTAACACTGCTGGATCTTTGCCCATGTCCTGATAGACAAAAAATATGGGTTTGAAAAGAGAAGAAAAGAAAAGAATTAAATGTACTGGCCAAACTGCAATTTATATAATTACCCATAAGATACAATGCTATTTGATATGAGATTATGTACGCTTTGTTGTGTTTCATGTCACGGCAGATCCCCTGGACCAGAGTAGCTTTAAATTCACAGGCCCTGAGTAGTCTGCATAGAACTCATTGTTCTGTTCTGAAAATCCAGAGAGAAAAGGACGACTCCCCAAGACCCATAATACAGATGCCTGTAAACTGTGTCCCTGTAGATCCCCACACCCAGTTTTCTCTTCATATACTTTCCATGCTCTTCCCATAGCTACAAACTGTATTTAAACCCAAACAGAAGAGGCTTTGGGGTCTTCCAGCTAGTAGCTACATATTAGAATTGATTAGCAGAATGACCCTCCCAGCACCAGCTAGATCCAGAGTGGTCTTGTCAAGCATGGCATTTTACTGGTAATCTATTCTTGACACTCCCAGAATTGCTTTCAGTAATGGAGTCATGGAGTTGCTATTTTTTAATTTAGATAAAGGGTCTGTGTATGACCATCCTGGATGTGTAGACTCAAGGCTCAGCCTGGGCATACTGGCATTCTGGGTAGCAGCTTGGCAGGCAGGTAAAGAAGAAAGGTCTTGGGGTCGAGGAACTGATCTGGGGCTCAGAGGTTCAATTCCTAGTGATGCCACAGATGTTGTGGATGTGATCAGGAACAAAGTATGTAACTTGTATATCTCAGCTCCCCCAGATTTTGCTGCCTGTCCTTCTAGTCTATAATCTCCTCAGTGCAGGGACCATTTCTTACAAGTGCTTGTGCAGTGCACAGTGGAATGAGACCTCAGTCTCAATTTTACCACTATTATTGTGTAAATAACCTATGAGCTAGAAGACATACAAAAAACTAGAACTTGTGGTTCCAAAATGATACCTTTTATTAGACCAACTGGAAAATGGCAAGAAAATTGTCCTTTTCTGCAAGCTTTCGGGATCTATGAGCTAGAAGGCGCCTGAGCTGTAAAAAAGCTGTGATGAACTTGCTTCAGAAGCAAATTCACTTTTGGTGGATTTTACAGTGTCATAAATATACTGTAAATGGATTATTCAGTGTTTATAGGTGGGAGAAAATGAGGGTAGACACAAGGAAAAGATTATGGTTAGGGCAGGAAAAGAGCTGCCTTTAAAAACAAAGTCTAATCTTGCATGACAAACTTCCTGTGAAATTAAGTGATTGACTTGAAGAGTGTAATCCTCAGACTCTGCTCAGGCCAGCTTCCCTGTTATCAAACGGTTGGTAACTGGCTGCTATTTTTTGTCATGGTTTGGTACCAACATAGAACCAGTAAGGCAGTTGCTAGAATTTTTGTTTTCCTCTTGTATTGCTGGTTTTCCCAAGCCAGGCAGTTTACTTTGTCTTTTCCTTCCCTGAAATAGGGAGCCAGTTCTGTTTAATGTTTGAGATTGTAACATGATTAGTGAAAGTCTCATGAAATTAAATCACTTTGCTTCAAAGAGAAAAGGGAGCGGGGAGCGTCTCTCTGGATGAGCGGATATTGAAAGCAGACTGGCAGCAGGCATTGCACTTTGCACAATTGAGTTCTGACACTGTGAAGGCAAATACAAACAGCAGCCTGTGTTTGCACACAATAGCTCTGGGGACCAGTATCCCCAGCCCTGTACTTTCTACCCTTAGATCCTGGGCAGAGAGTCATGGGAGGGGACGAGGAGGGACACCCTACTGAATATTTTGAAATGAATTGAACTGTGCAAACACTCCATTAGAAAGTTCTCCGTGCAGCGCTTTGGATCAGGTACTCAGCTGGTTCCAACACAAGTGCTGAAGTTTAAAGAGCAATTTTAATGCTGAAGCAAAACTGGACAAAGGGGGCTAAATGAAACAAGCTTAAATGGAGTTTTGTTTGTTGTTGTAACTCAGTTAATATTTCAGCAATAGTTCTGCATTGAGATCCAGTGTTTTGCCTTTACATTTTGGTTATGTATTGCGGTCCTCATTCAGGTTAGCTGAACACTGGAAGCTTCAGCATTAGGATGGATCATAGGAACGTAGGGCTGGAAGGGATCTCACAAGATCACCTAGTCCAGCCCCTGCTCAAGGCAGAATCACGCTTGACTAAACTGTCAAGTCAAATGTCTATCCAACCTGCTACCCCTCAGGCAGCCTGTTCCATGGCTCTGAGTGACGAAATTCTTTCTAAATTCCAGTTTACATTTGCTCTGAGTCACTGCTCCTAGTCCCATCCCCTGTGGCCAAAGAGAACAGTCTAGCTCCATCCTTTTTATAATTGCCCTTCAGGTATTTCAAGGCCCCCCATAGTCTTTTCTTCTCCACACTAAATAATTGTAATTGTTTTAGCCTTTCTTTATAAATCATGTTTCCCAAGCCTGTAATCATTTTTGTTGATCTCTGCCAAACTCTTTCTAATCTGACCATATCTTTCTTGAAGTGTGCGGTCCAAAACTGGACACAGTACTCCAGGTGAGGTCTCACTAGTGTTCAACAGAGTAGGAAGAATCACTTCCCTTCATTGCAAGTGACACCCTCTATTAATACAACCTAGTATGCTGTTGGCTTTTTTTTGCAACAAGAGCCCACTGTTGGCTCATTCAGCTTCTGGTCTACTGTAATCTCCAGGTCCTTCACTGCAGTACCGCAGCCAAGCCAATATTCCCCAGCTTGTATTTGTGCATGCAGTTATTCCACCCTAAGTGTAGGACTATGTATTTGTCCAGTTTGAATGTCATCAGGTTGATTGCAGATCATTTCTCAAGTCTGCCCAGGTCTTGCTGGATCCTAGGCCTACCCTTCAGGGTGTCAGCAACTTCACCTAACTTGGTATTATCCACAAATTTTCTAAGTGGTCCAAATTTCCATCCTCTAAATCATTATTGAAGGTGTTAAATAATATGTGACCCAGAACCAACTCCTGGGGAACCCCACTTGATACCCCCCCCCCAACTATACATTGAGCCATTGATAACTGCTTGTTGAGACCAATGGTCCAACCACTTTTGTATCCACCTTATAGTACTTTCATCTGGACTTCATTTATTTAGTTTGAGAATATTGTGGGAGACAGTGTCAAAAGCCTTGCTAAAACAAGGGTACATCACATCTAGTGCTCTACCCGCTTCCACAGAGCCTGTCACCTTTGGGGATCAATGCCTCCGAAATTTGAGTGCCATCAGCTTTAGAGACTGTAAAACTGGATCATTTTTTTTCACTAGATTTCATGCATCTGGACTTAGTGAACGGTGGTGTGAAAACAACAGTTCCTAAACCGTATTAACACTTTCACTTCTAGGGCTTCTAGTGAAAACTTGGATACAAAAAATAAAAGAACATAAAAATGTTGGTCTGGATTGCTAGTGGCATAAGTTGAAAGAGCATTACTGGCTTCAATGGAGCTATGTCAGTTCACAGGAGCTAAGGATCTGGGCCATTAACTTTTGGAGTGTGTTCCCAAGAGGCCATACCAATTAGCAGTGCATCAACACAGAGGACTCAGAACCAGCAACACCTTGGAGCTCATTTTATTAACTGAGCAAGGGAATTAGGGTCTGACTTAGAAACATCAGCAAAAATGTGTGTAATCAGAGAAGTTCACAATGATTTAGCAAAAATTCTGAATCAAAAAGTACACAATCTGCTATTTGTTAGTCTCCTGTTTGAAATGTTTCAACAAAAAGACAGGAACAATAGCATATGTCTTGGACAATGAATGACATAGCATAAACAATACTGAACAGTTGTAGTGAACTGTTTTTAAATAGTCCATGCACTGGAAATGACTAACAAGAAATTACTTAGTGAAACTTTATGGCTATTAAATTTATTGAAAGGGAATCAAGACCATCTCATGAATGATTTGCCAACCAAAAAAAGAACCAAGTCATCATAAATATATTTTTAATAAATAATTTAACGAGCTCTACTAAAATAACTATAATTATAGTGGAAATGGACACCTTGATTCAAAATTTGCACTGAATTGCATTCTCATTTATACATTTCTACCAGCCTGAGAGCCTTGTGCATGGTTCATGTGCAGGATGGTTTGAAGAAGAAACTGCTGCTTTGTGTAAGTGTTGAAACTGTTACTGTGCTAGAACAACAGCTCTAACAGTTTGGTAGCTAGAGGGGACCTAATGCATGTGAAGCAATCCCCAGGATTAAAAACAGACTTGCAGAATTGTTAATGAAAGAGCTGTCGAATGGGGCATATTATGCTGGGACTACATAGCAATGTTTTGTTTCTTTAAAAAAAGTGTAGTAAAGGCCTCAGTTTAGTGGGATTTCCAAAGCATCTCTGAGCTCTACACCCTGGCTTTGCTCTGAGGAGCAGAATAACTGCATGTTCATTATTGCTGAAAGGTTCCTTGTTAATTATATGGTGCTTGGACTTGACTGGAAGAAGAATCTACATACAGTGATCTGTCTATCTATCTATCTATCTATCTATCTATCTATCTATCAAAATAATGGAGAGGTCAGCAGTCAGGAAAAACTAACTGTAAAGTTTATAGGTAGCAACTCTTCTCCAAAAGATCAAACTCCCAGGGATCTGGGCTCTCATTAGCCTGACAATATCAAGCACTTGGATTTTATTCTTTGTGTGTTTCTATACAGATGTGATCACTCCAAGTTCTTCCACAGAAAAGCCATGTTTATAGTTATGTTTAATGTTTATAGATTCTTTGTTGGCAGCAGAATGTATAGCAAAAATGTGGAGAAAAAAATAATATAATTATTGGGTTTTGTTTGTTCATGTTTTTGCTGGAAATAAAATGTGCATTATTTGGAGCAGGAGTCTTATTAAAAGTTCCATTATTGTACAAGAAATCATGAACAAGAAAAAGCACTGTGGAGCTAGATTCTGAAAAGATTAGGTGCTTTTATGATTCAAGGCAAAATCTAACTCCAATTCTGACAGTATAACCCACCCATTCACCTTTAAAACGATTCTTTTTAAGTTTCAGTATACTTGTATCACATTCAAGGCAGAGTATATGCTTCTTCTCACAAGCAATTAATACACTTTTAGTAAACTATGCAAATATGTAAAGAAAAGAATGCCAGGTTCTAATCCAATTTATACTGGTGACAGTTCAGAGTCACTCTACTAGTTTTAGAGCTGTGGCTATGGATTTATAAAACTGTAGCAGAAAACAGAATGTAGCCCAGTCTCTTCACCAAAAGCAATATAGTACAAACACTTGCTGTTCAGGCACATAAAGAGCATCAAGTCCTTGCGTGAGTTCCAGCTGCTAAAGGAAAATTCAAGAGGTCATTTTTGAAAGGCTCAGTGGAAGAACCTGTAAAGCTAATTTAAATTTCAGCACATGCTAACCAAAGACTTTGATGCAGCAGATAGACTAATTCTTGTATCTAAAATACTGAATTCAAGTCCATGTCAGGGTGTAATTTTTTTTCCTAAATTACCAGTAACTTTTCCATCAGTACAGTTAGAGATTTGTGCATTCTTATTCTTACCCCATTTTTTAAAAACAGTACTAATATTTCACTGTTAATGGTACCTAATCTTAAACAGTTCATATGCTGGGGGAAAGGGGTGTGTAAACTGGGAAAATAAGAACAACTATGTAATGATATGAGGCCTGTAAAACTAGCCAGTTTGGAAAAGAAATATCCATTTAGCTGGGGAATTAAAACAAGAGACAACTCAAGTTACGATTCTGTGATTTCTCCTCCTAAGTCACAGCTGCCATACATTCACTTTGTTCAACCTAATGCTTCAAAGACTAGATTTTTCTTATGTAGGTGTGTTTATAGAGATTGTGCAGCTTAAATGTCCATTGTATAACTAGGATTGTATTTTATTGCACATAAGGTATTTTGCATAGATGAAGTGTACAGAGCAACCAAGTGGTAAGACATGGCTTCTGGTGGTATCCTACCACATCTTTTCCCTGACTTCAGTAGGTTGGGGACCAGATCCTTTAATTCCTATAATTTAATCATGGTTTATTATTTGTATTCCTGTAACATCTTGAGGCTCCAGTTAAGTTTGGGGCTCTACTGTGCAGGACTCTTCACGGAGTGGCCATTGGTTCTCATGGTGAAGATAAAAAAGTCTGATGTGAGAATGTAGAAGAAAAAGTGAGATTTAAAAATTCTGTTCATAGCTATAACACTTGGCTTTAACGGAGATCCCATAGAGTGGCTTCTCCCATTGCTGTCAATCGTGGTCAAGATGGCACTTGGGATCTCCTACAGCATCCCCCTCATTTTCAAAAATTCACTTTGCTTTGAGTATGGGGAGAATGTGATTTTGGGGTCAGTCTGTTATTTCACATGGCAGAATGGGATAGACACTTCACACTCCATCCCACATCCTGGACACATGAGCCAAAGTACTTTATCTTGGATGTTCTCCAGTGGCATTGCTCAGCTTTATGACTGCAAGCAGAATGTTTCAAAACAGGCCTACATTTCCGCTGGAATCACAGACTCTTAGACAGGTAGGGCTGGGGGCCTCAGGAGGTAATCTAGTTCAGCCCTCTGCTTGAGGCAGGATCATTCCTATCCAATCCAACCCATACAAGTATTTGTCTAACCTACCATATTTTCTTCATGAAACACACACTTCCCTCCTCAAAATCACCCCCCAAAATTGGGGTGCATGTATTAAGCAGGGAAATTGATTTTCTGACTGGGGTAGAAGCACCCTGAATTGATTCATGCTCCACAGTGCAGCAGTTTGGCATTACTATTCAGGTAGCTGAGGGTGACAATTGATTTAATGGCTCATTGTTCTTTACTGCAGAGAGCCTCCTTTTTAATGGTTTTAGTCCACTAATCAAACTAACTTTCCTAAGGGCAATTTTACTGCTTGCTAGCTTTTCTCAGTCTCTCTCCTCCTATTCCATAGCCTGGGAGATGCTTAGCTTTTTTCAAAATCATGAATCCACCCATGGGCATCAGTCTTCAACAATAGCTAAGGTTTCAGCTTTAGTTAAGCAGAAAAGGGAGGGTGAGCCAGTTAAAGTTTAGGTACTGTCCCTGGTCTATGCAGCCCTAAATGCAGAAAAATGCTTTTATTCTTCATTTTGCCTTTCAAAAATAAAGTGTATATCATATACTGGGGCATGAGGTGTACAAGAAAATATGGTATTTCTAAAAGTACACAAACAACCTTGTCTCATGACTACCAGGCACATTGCTCCAAAACAGCAAGAACATTCTAACCTGCCAGAAGTAAAGCAGGGGCATGAGGGCACTGTAAATGTTTTGCCACTGCAAGTGTTGTTTAAATATACTTGAGAAATCAAGGAAAAGGAACCTCTACAGAGGAAGGCACGCAATCCATGCCAGTCTGACTGTGGGGTAAAATTCCTTCCTGATTCATAGATTTCATAGACATTAGGGTTGGAAGGGATCTTGTAAGATCATTGGGTCCAGCCCCCTGCCTAAGAGACAGGTAGTCAGCTAAGGTCAAAAGATCCCAGCAAGATAAGCATCCAAATGTTTCTTGAAGGTGTCCAGAGTAGGTGATTGCCCCACCTCTGGGAGGAGTCTGTTCCAGGCCTTTGGGGCTCAGGCAGTAAAGAAGTTTTTCCTTATGTCCAGCCTAAAATGGTCTTGATGGAGTTTGTGACCATTGAACCTCATCATCCCCTGGGATGCTCTGGTGAACAGGTGTTCCCCCAGATCCTGATGTACACTCTTTATGTACTTACAGGCTGCCACCAAGTCACCCCTGAGCCTGCGCTTCTCCAGGCTGAAGAGTCTCATGGCTCGCAGCCTCTCTTCATAAGGCCTGTTCTCTTGCCCTCTGATCATGCACGTGGCGCTCCTCTGGACTCTTTGAAGCTTCTCCACATCATTTTTAAATTGTGGAGCCCAGAATTGGTTGCAGTACTCCAGCTATGGCTGCATCAAGGCCAAGTACAGTGGGAGGATGATATCTTGGGTCTTGCTTGAGATGCATTGGTAGATGCAAGCTAGAGTTTGGTTCACTTTGCCAGCTGCGGTATCGCATTGGTGGCTCATATTCATCTCATGGTCAGTCATGACCCCCAAGTCTCTTTCAGTCATGGTGCTAGTGAGTGTAGCATTGCCAAACCTGTAAGTGTGATGCAGGTTTTTATTCCCAAGGTGGAGCACCTTGCATTTTTCCATATCGAATGCTATCAGGTTTTCATCCACCCACCTTGCAAGCCTATCAAGGTCGACCTGGATCACCAGCCTATCCTCAAGCGTGGACATTCTTCCCCAAAGTTTGGTGTCGTCAGTGAACTTAGCCAGTCTGCTTTTGACACCAGTGTCCAGATAGTTTATGAAGACATTAAAGAGTACAGGTCCAAGACCGGAGCCTTGAGGGATGCCACTAGTCACTGAATGCCATGTTGATTCGTTTCCTTCAACTACAACTATCTGTGTCCAACCTCGGAGCCAGTTCCCCAGCCATCAGACTGTGGAGTAGTCGAGGCTGCAGTTGCCCAATTTTTCCATGAGGACATCATAGTACACCAGGTTAAAGGCTTTTTTAAAGTCCGAATATATGATGTCAACCTCTTCCCTTTTGTCCAGGTGATATAACACCTGGTTATAGAAGGAAATGAGATTGCCCAGGCAAGACCTACCTGCAACAAACCCATGCTGGCTGTCCCTCAGGATGTTGCCTTCTGTTAGCCTGTCCAGGATGATTTCTTTGATATTTTTTTCCAAAATCTTTCCAGGGATTGAGATCAAACTGATTGGCCTGTAGTTTCCCAGGTCTTCTTTCCTCCCTCTCTTGAAGCTGGGCACCAACCACATTGGCCCTCTTCCAATCTTCAGGTACGTCGCCCGAGTGCCATGAGCTCTCAAATATCCTTGCCAGTGGCTGCACTATGATGTCTGCCAGTTCCTTTAGCACTCTTGGGTGCAATCTATCTGGACCAGCTGATTTGTAGGGGTCCACCCTCTCAAGATGCTCCCTCACAAGATCCACACCAATGGTGAGCATTCATCCTCATTCCAAATGATCCTGAGCAGTGGCAAGACCCTCTCACCAAGAACCTCTAGGTTTTAGTCTCATTGGCACACCCTAGTCAAAATGCCCAGTTTTGGCTGCAACCACCACCTAATGATTCTGAAGAAAGTAAAAAAACAAAACAAAACTGACACTTGTAGCAACAGGAGGGGAAAAATTCCTTTCCAGCCCCATGTGGCAACCAGCAAAGCCCAGAAGCATGGGAAAAAACAAATACCTGCCACTCTGCTCTGCAACCTGAGGACAGCAAACACAAATCCATGCATCATACCCCCTATCTGGAGAGCCAGAACTCCCCTTTCTGTAATTGCATCCCCTCCAAAAACTTACCTCAGCTTCTTTAATCTTCGTTTGTAAGCCAGTTATGGAGCCCTGCTTCCTTCTTCTGCTGCTGAGCATGGTCTTTCCAATATCCACCTGCTCTGGGCTGCAGAGCTCTTCCTGTGATGTCCCAGTGATTCATGAGTAGGCAGAGGGGCCTCTTGGCTTTCAGCTTTTATTCTTTACAGCCCGCTTGAGGCATAGGTGCTCCGAGATCATCCTTGACCAATGCTTATCCAATTTCTTCTTGAACATCTTCAATGAAACCACAGCTTCCCTAGACAGTCTATTCCTCTGCTTCACTGTTCAAATAGTGAATAAGTTTTCCCTCATATCCAATCTAAATCTATTTTGTTGCAGTCTAAGCCTTGAGCTATTGTTATACATCCTGTTCTCTGCAGTGATGGAGGAAAGGTCCTTCTTCTTTAGGGCAACCCTTCTGATATTGGAAGATTTCTATCATGCACCCTTTTAACTGTGTTTCCCACAAGTTGAATAAGCCTATATCTTTCAACTTCTCCTTGGATGGCTGTTTCCAAGCCCTTTATCATTTTTGTCACCTGACTCTGCACCTTCTCTAATGTCCTTCTTAAAATGGGGAGCCCAAAACAGCGCACAATAGATGAGACCTAATCATCGCTGAGGACAGATACACAAATACCTCCCATATCTTACACCTAATGCTTCTATTGATGCATCCCAAAACTGTAGTCACCTTTTGTGCATCTGTATCACATTGCAGACTCATACTGAGTCTGTGATGTACCAAGACTCCCAGATCCTTCTCTGTAGTGCTGCCATGCAAACAGCTGTATTTTTTAGTTGTGTCTTCAATTATTCTGTCCAAAGTGTAGCACCGTGCATTTGTTGGTATGGATCTTTCTTCATCCTATTGACTCTAGCTCACTTTTCCAATCTATAAAATCCTTCTGAATTGTGCTCTTGGAGTACCTTGGGCTCTTTCCTTCTGAGTTTGTGATGTTTAAATGAGTGGATGTTACCCTCCCAAGTTGGCTGTTGGTGTATTTCCTGTCACTAGGCTGCTGGCTGATAGCTGGCAACTCTGGCTACAGTTTCAATCTGCAGTAGATATTCCATACACCACTACCATCTGAAATGGAGATAAATTGGTGGAACCTATCAGCCCAAGTGATAGGGCTGATCTCCCAATGAATTAGAAGAATCTCTCAGTTTTTGTAAAGATCAAGAGACAAAATAAATTTCAGTAGTGGTTTGTTTCATGTGCATTCTCCAGAAATGTGCAGGTCACAGGCTTTAGATGAGAAAAATGTGTATTCACATGCCAACTCCTTTGCAGCTGAAGAGCCCTCCTTTATGTTGGCAGAGTTAAGCATCTTCAGCTAAATGGAGTAAGGCTTCTGCCTCGAGTCAGCAGCTGACTGAAAGCATGTGTAGACTCTCCCATGCATAGTAGATCCTGGATTTTGCAAAGGCAAGTACGGGAACAGTGACCAGTGTTGTGAGGGTGGCTGCACCCCTGCTCCCAGTCTCCCCCCACCAACCAGAACAGGCAAACAACACCACAGGAGCAGCAAGGCACTGAATCAGGTAGGAATCCTCCTCCCCTCCCCCCTAGGCTCAGAAGCAAAGCTGCTCTCTCACCAGCTGCTGTTGCTGTCCCTGGCTGACCCAGGGCCAGGGGGAACTCCAGAGTCACTCCTGCCCTACTTCAGCTGGGCTATGCAGGGAACCAGGCTCAGCTGGGACAGCAACAGTGGCAGTGGTGGCTGGAGGGTTCCTCCTCCCTGAGCCCACTCCTGGGCTGGTAGGGAACACCCAGGGGGATAGGCAGAGAAGGGGAACCCACCCACTGTTGCTGTTGTCCCTGGCTGATCCCAGCTCCCTGTGCAGCCCAGCTGGAGTGGGGTAGCAGCAGCTCTAGAGGTCCGCTCCCTCGTCCCCTGCAGACAGTGGCAGCAGCAGGCTGGGGGAGCGGGATGCTGTGGGAAGAGACATGCTGATGAGCACAGAGGAGAAGGGAAGAGGGGAATTCTTACCTGTTTTAAGTCTCTGGCTTCTGCTTTTGCTGCCACAACATGGTCCAAAAGGGGGTTGCATCTGTACCGCTACACCTCCCTCTGAATCTGCCCCTGCTCCCATGTATGTGTTCTCCTGGCTGCCATAGTCCCTTCTGCATCTTGTGCCTTTATGATTTGGCAGCTGCTGACTGAAGTCTTGTGGAACGGACAGAACTTCTGGCAGTAGAACAAAGGGATTGTAGACAAATCCTTAGATTCATTCCATCCTCAGTATTCATCATTTCTCTGTCATATATATGCCTGCACCTTTGAGACCATGCATGGGAGTGCTGCATACATGCATGAAGTACATTATGTATATGTTTCTGTGTCATTTCAGGGGTCAAAATTTTGGCTGTAAAAGAAGTAGAATTCAACACAAACTCCAACCAGGATCTGAGAGAGCTGGATGTTTGTGCTAAAATGATCAGCAAAACGTATTTAGCCATCTTGAGATTTAAAGTGTTGCTCTTAGGTGTCAGAGTTAACACTCCATTGCCATCAATTGAGCTATCTCACACCCCTCTCTTAGGGCTGTTGGATCTGATTCTCCTCCCATTTATAACTGCTTTACTTGATGTAACTCCATTAGGCTAAAAATAGATGTTGGCTTTCTCCCAGGATAAAGCCTTTTTTTCCTGGGATCCTGCAGATGTACAAGCTCATTTTCCTAATTTAAGTACCTGTGAAGTATCCACTGAACTAACACTTTTTCCTGGGACAGTGGTAGGGAGCTAATTTAGGTTCTTTGCCATTCAAACTGCAACAATCAGACCTGAGATAAACACAACTGTCTGTTTTTAGCCTTAGTGGGCACGTCTACATGTGCATTTTAACATCTACATGTGCACTCTATTCAGTAGAATAGGCGTATAGAACTACTACAGGCTACTGAGCATTAAGCATCACCTGAAAAGTGTGTGCTTGCACTACTGCACATTAGCGCAGTGTAATGCACATTTATTTATTGCCTCATATTGGAGGTAGTAAATTTAATGCTCATTAGAAAAAGCACATGAATGCACGTGTAGACACGCCCATTTTCATCCAAATGATTCCTGATTTACATCAGTTTAAGTGAAAAGATAAGATTAATTCCCCATTGCCCTAACTTGGACAACTGCAAAGTAGGTGTAAAATACTAACTCAGAATTGTTGTGTAAAACTGGAATAAATTATTACATCAGGGCCAGATGTCAAACTCTTTTATCAAAGCACAGCTGAAGTCAGTGGGGCTGCAAACATTTACAACCAATATAGATCTGGCTGAGAATGCAGAGCACTGGAGAATTGTGGCCACCGGATGCTACTACTATGGCCTTTCATAATTTAATGGATTCCTTGCACAGAATTTCCCATCTCAGACAGATACTGGCTCTTTTGACATCTTGCTCCTCAGTGTTTTAAACTTTAATTTAATTTAGGATATTAACAACAGATAAATAAATGTTTCACAAAACTAGCTTGCAAAATGTATATTTTGCAACTGTCGGCTATGGCATTCATTTGTATTCATTTAACGGTGTTGCCAGTTCTTATGGATTTTTTTTTTTTTGGTAGCGGCTTGCAAAATAATTCACATTCTTAAAATCCTAGATCCAAGATTCATGTGATCATGTGAGACTCAGTTTTTTAAAAAAGTCTTAGTTCTTATTTTTACAGGTAAAAGCTTAAAAAGATGAATAGTCAAGTCTCAAAAAACCAGGTGTAATAATTTTGTAAATTCCCATGATTTTAAGACAATCCTGTGATTTTGTTGGGGGAGCAGAATTGTGATTTTTGAACATTTGAAGTTAACAATACCGTCATTGTTTTACTGAAGTGTTATAAGTCTGTAGGTCGAATTGTCCATTTTCCAGTAGAAACTGACAATACAACTTCTGTTACCGCTCCTGAAACAGACAATGGGGAAACAGCCGGTACAAAATGAGCAGGCTTCCAGGCATTCTAGCCTCTGAAACATTCTCCTGAGAGTTTAATTTTTGGGAAGCTTTAACATCACAAGCTTACCCAGCACTGAAAGAAAGGTCAGCTAATCCTTCACAATGTCTGAATGAATTCAGGCCCAGAAGTGAGATTACTAAAAGGGGACGGGGAGAATGGGAAAGCTGCATGGAAACGGGGACCCTTCCCATAGTCAGTCCTGCTTTCTAAAGAAATGGACCTTTTATTTCAGTTTTCTTTCCCTGGGAGGCGGGGGCTGGGTAGCAAAGTCCAAAGCACCCAACTCCCCTCCCCCACCAGCAACAGGCCTAGAATTCCAAACACCGGCCCAGCAAGATTACATGGAGGGAAGCCCCATCATAACAGCTGAACAAGGGGCTGGCTCCAGGGAGAGGATGGGGGCAGGGAGGTGCCGGGGCAAGCAATGATGAACAAGCACTGAATCCAGGCTCTCCAGGCACACAGATCAGATGCAGTATGAAAACTCATTACAAAATGCCTATTGCTACCACCAACCTGTTATCACAACCATTTAGCAAGGTTTGACGGAAGGGAGGGAGCTCCAGGGCCTTGTGTCCTTCCTGAGTTGAAGAAGTAGTTTATTAATAAGGAAAGGAGCCCCCAGGCTCAGTGAGTGAATTTAAATCAGCGCACCTCTGTCAGCCTCGACTCCATGATTGACCCTGGCTGTGAAGGATGTTGCTCATGGTATTTTAGGACCTGAAGAGTATATGGTATTATTGAGGAGACCCTGAGAAGAGAGTTGGATGTTAGCCATCAAGGAACAAATTGAGACACGAGTCAGCTTGCAACTGGTAGGATGAGCTGAGATGATATAATGGGTGTGCCTGGAAAAGGAGAGAACGAGGAGGTGAAATCTTCAAGAATCCCCTCCCTGCTTCCACACACACCCCAATTTCTTCTCTGCTCCTCATCCCCCTCAAGTCCACTTGCAGTTTGGGAATAGGATTTGTGCCTTCTGGGAATCTGAGAATGGTCCAGCACAGCAAGGGCAGAGGCAGCCAGCTCTATTATGCACTGCACCCACAACCCATTGTGAACCCTGGGGTGATGACATGACAGCGCCACTAAGGACTCTCTTTTCTTCTGCAAATCAACTGTCCTTCTCAATGCTGGAAGAGCAGAGCCCCATTGAATGAAGGAGAGAAGCGGACCCCCAGGGTGTGGATGCACGATGGATGAGCCATGGTAACCTGGCTACAAGTGTGACAACACAGACACCCAGACCTCAAGTGTTTTTGCCAGGCTCCAGATTCTCCCCAGATTGGGTATTCAGGCCACAGGGTTTTTCTCTATTGACCTCGGAATAGTGTTCTGCATGGGAGAATTTTCTTTCTTTCTTTCTTGGTAACTGCAGAATCAAGTGTTTGCAGTTGAAAACTTTCACTACCCGATGGCAAACTATTAATTCAGTCTGGAGCCGTTTGCCCAATGGCAGGCCTGACTTGAAATTCTCAGTACCCACGAGCCAGATCAGAGGAAACCGAGAGGAAGTTTTTCCAGATACCCCTGTGATGCCGTACATGCCATTAAGGTAGGTTACTCTGAGCTGCATCACTACCCGGGCGTCATTCTTTTAGGTATCATATTCAAGAAGACATACATGTTCTGTCACAGTGCTGGGGGATGATATCCGTGAGAGGGAAATCCTACAAGACTGAAGAAAAATGAAACAAATAGAGTTCTCTAAAAATTACCCTATAACCTTTCTTACAAGTTTTTTACAGATATCTTTTGGAATTCTGTGACCAAGATTTAAGTTCTTTCTCCTATCTTGTGCTTCTGTTGGTACATTTGTAAAGTACTCCGATACCATGGAGCACAGACAGGCAGCTCTCAGATTGTGTAGGAAGGTTTGAAAATTCTACAGCAAGCTTATTATTCTTTACTATGTTTAATAGGAATTTTTTGTAAGAGAAAACAATATGAGCCTGACATATTGTCTGCTAAATGTCCTATAGGACAGAGAACCCCTTTGCACATCAAATCCCTGTGTATTTCCCTTGCAGTGAAAATTCCTTCCAGGCCCTGGTTTGATGTATAGCTCCTCCCCTGGGCTTGTGAGAAACAATCAGTGGGGTTAGGCATTTTAATAATTTTTGTGCCTATGTGAATATATTTTATATTTGCTTGAGTAATATGTAAGACAATATATATTTGTAATATTTTATTATATAGCGGCTTTCTTCTGAGCACCCCAAAGGGCTGTAAAGGCTCGACAAGCTAATTCACAACCTATAGATAAGAATCACTGAGATGTACTCTAAGGAGTGCAGCCACCTCTGGGGTGGAACATGACAGATCTCTAACAGTTTAACACAATGTTATGCAATAGTTTAGGATCAGAAGGGAAGTGTAATTTTTTCCCCCAGGCATGAATGTCTGTAAATAAATCATAGAATGCCAAGCAGCAGAAGTAACTTCCAAAGGGTGGTGGTGTTTCTGGGACTAATAAAGTCCTGGCAAAGTAAGATGGCATATGTTTAATGGGGCTGGTCTTGGATGAGCACAAGGTTAAGACAATTCTTGCTTTTTTTGGGAAATGTTCTCTGACCTGATTTCTGTGTGATTTTCTAATCTAAATACATGAAAAATGTGACATGATCCAGGCACAAATTCACATATTATCTACCCATTTAAATAGGTAGGGAAACTGAGGCACAGGTAAACGTGATTAGATTTCCCCCCAGAGGATACCGGTTACCATTCCAGTAGCTGAACCAATAGCAACCCTGGGCCTGAGTCTCTTGTCATTACACTGGTTTTGCACTGGAGTATTTCTAACGCAGCAGGCGTGTCTACACATCACCATACAGAGACACTGAGACATGTGATCACTAGCTACATCATCGTAGTGACACACTCCCCCTTATAGCACACCTCTCTGGTGATACAGCGGGAAATCTAAGCATGCACCTCCTGTACGGCCTAGTACAGGCGGTTACTGTGCCATGCTGTAGTACTTCCAAAAGGAAATACTAAAGCACAGCGCCACATCACCATATGGCAACATGTAGACTCACCCAGTGGTTCTCAAACTTTTTTGTACTTGAGGCATTCTTTCATAACTTCTATGAATTGAGTGGCACCTGATTTCTAAAAACCATACATATTACAGCACATACCTCTTTGCAGAGGGGCTGGTCAGTAGGGGTGAGGGATCACTCAGACAGGAACAGTTCTGATCCTGCGCTTGTCTGTTTAGCTTATCTGCTTATCTCTTCATACTTCAAGGCACCCTTGGCAGTATCTTACGGCACCCCAGGGTGCCTTGGTACACACTGTTGTAATGTGTAATTTACACATGTGGAAGTGAAAGGGAAATTTGTCTTACTGGCTCTGCATCATTGTGGTGTTAATATGAAGGTTAAGATTCATGGGATTTCCTGGGGATTAATGACTAGCTAGAAAGAACAATGCCCTAAGGTTCACAATTTGTCATTAACAGCCAGTCAGTGATTTATACCAACATTGAAGAGTAAAAATATCAGAAATACATAAGGACCAGATTTTTTAAAGGCATCTGTGTGCCTAAAGATGTAGATAGGCACAAAATAGTTTTTTTTAAAGGCAGTTAGGCACCCAAATGCTATTTATTTCCCATGGAAAGGTTAATATCAAGGAGAGTCAGTTGTCTTAGTGTTTTTTAAAATCTTACTACCTGTCTATTTTGCATTTTTATTTTTCTAAACAATTATAAAAAGCCTGTGCTCAAATGAGTAAGGTACATTGAAATGTGTACTCATTCTTGCTAGCCATGAGGATGAAAAAGGCCAGCTCTGGGAGGGGTATTCCTTCTTTGCTTTATAATGAGGTGATTACTACTCTGAACATGTCTATTCTGAATTTAACTTCTTGTCCATTTACCTTGATTCTTTCCACCCTTGAGCTCTTCTCCATCTTTTCTAGTTTAGCTCACACTAAATTTTACCTCATCCTCAACAAACATTGCCTTAAGCTATTCAACTACTCTCTGGATCATTAAACACGTTGAGCAACACTGATCCCTTTGCTGGTTAATTAGTAAATCAACTAATTGGTTGACTAATTTAATTGTGTTTGCATTGTGCCTGTAAAATAAGGGAAAGTGCTATAAAAGTGCTAGGTTTAATTATTAATTATTATTGCTTACTGGGTATGCTTCTATGAACCTTTCAATGCCAGACATTGGCCACTTAATCCTACTCTGGATTTCTGGTCTCTAAAACAGGTTTTAAAATAGGATTTAGCACTCGTCCTGTAGTTTCCAAGCTTCTCTTGTAGCCTCTTGTGCAGGACTTCATCAAAATACTCTGTAAAGTCTTGATTATTTATACACACTGGCTCCCCTTCATCCATTTGTTATTAGCTCTTTCAATGAATTTTACAGGGCAGGGATACAGACTATACTATTACACAAGCCATGCACAGCCCTTGCAGCCTGCCTCAAAATTCACCTGCACAGCCTCTTCTCAAAAGAGTCTCTCCAAAGAAGCTGTGTCTGAATTCATATCTGCGGCACCTCTGCTGTCCATGCCAGCACCTGATATGGCTTTTCCAACAGAGATAAATCCTGGTCTGCAGACCCCCATTTTCCAATGCTAAGATTTGTACCTAAAGGCTCCTTAATTTTGTCATGCTCCCAGGCAAGAATTTGGACAAACCTATGAGATTCAGTTTCATTTCACCATTTATTGTCCTCCTGTCCCACTCAGATAATCCCTTGTTCTAAGCTGCAGGGGAATGAAAAATCCATTTTCCTGGACTTGGTTGGTATAAAACGGCTAAGCTCCGTAGGGTTTACTGAGAGGTTGAATGCAGTCACTTTCCATCTTCCCTTGGGATTAGTAAGAGCCAGAATCACAGACAAGGCAGTGGTTGCCAGGATGGAGAAATTCTGGTCAGTCAGGGAATATTGCTAGGTGGTTTTCAGTGGAGTCTCTTCCAATCCTCCTTAACTAGAGTTTCAGAGTTAAGACATTTCAGGGAGTGGCAGGGGTGAGAGAGATTACAAATAGGGGAGGTGGCCAGGATTCATGGGCCCATCTTTGGTCTGGGACAGAAGGAGCAGAGCTTTAGTGTGGGGAGGATAGGAGCAGTCACAGTCTAAATATGTCACCAATTAAAAAGGATGTGGACAAAATTCATTAGCCTTGGAAGATTTTGGCATCTCACATGCATCAACAAGTCTAAGCATCTGGGGACTTATCTACTTCATAAAAATGTCATCAGCTCATTAGGTTTTATTATAAAAAGCCCTCTTATTATAAAAAGTCTCTTATCACCATCTGAATAGAAGGTATTTGGCACCAGATACATAAATAAGACCCACCTCCACATTTTTACAATAGTAGTAAGAGACAGAAGAACATAAGGCACCCAAGCTGACAATAAGCTGTCAGAATCACATAGTTATCTTTGAGGACTTGGATGTTGGAGATTGCCTGTCCTTGCAGGTTCAACTTGCAGTGCATTGACCAATTAGAGGAAAAATATGCTGGAGCATTACTCCAGGACTTGGCCATGTCATTACTATTAACTTTACAGTGTACTTGGAGACTTCATCTGAGATCTCTATTGTCTTAAGCACTGTAGACAATAGAGACATAGTGGGGCTTCCTCATCTAGGGTTTACCTCATTCAGGTAATACATGCTAACGCTACTGCTTTTGTGTCTACTCTAGGATTTTCACATATTCAAACATGATAGAAATAGACATTCCCCTGATGTAGTCCTGCCCATAAATGAAGGGCCTGATTTTCCACTGCCCTGCAACCTGTAAGTCATTTAGACTAGTACAAAGTGGGTATAATATAATACTTTTCTGATTTAGTAGCATTTTCCACCCATTCTCCACTAGTACCAGTGCTTGCATAAGTACTGGGTTTGTACCTAAAGGCTCCTTAATTTTGTCATGCTCCCAATCAAGAAGATCTGAATTCAGAATCTCCAGCCTAATGCTTTAATCTGCCTTCTTCCTGATTCTGTCCAGCAAGTACTGCTCTCAGAAACCTCCTGGGAGCTCTCCTTCCTGTGAATCTGCCCTACCCCTCCCTACTTCTTTTGGGGCAGGCTCTTCAGTATTCTCTTTACAGACAGCTTGCTCTGCTGTTTGGAGTAAAAGCATCTGGCTACTCTGTTAAGCCTCCTGCCTCCCTCTGTAATGGAAAACTGCAAACTCCAGAGTCCTGGGGCAAAGTGTAACTTCTGTCCCCACCATTCAGTGGATCAGTTTAATGGGGTGGTTGCAGTGCCATGAACAATGATTTCCTTCCCTGTGTTACAGCAGCCCTTCCATTCACAATTTTGCACTTGCCTCAGCCTTTCTGTTTAGAAGAAGTGCCAGCAAAATCTCCTGGTTTGGGGTGGGGGGGACGGGGGCTGAGAGAGAGAGACAGAGACAGAGAGACAGAGACAAGTCAAGGAACCCTGGAGAAAAGCAAATCAGAAAGGCAAATACATTTCCACGTGGGAAATGTCTTGGCCCCTTTTTCCACTTTAAAATTGGCAGTATGGCAGCTAGAGGCAGTACAGACATCAGTAGTGGGAGTTATGTGGATTTATAGCCACTGACTGACCAAGTGTTCGGTTTACCTTGAACGAGATACAGTGCAAAATGTTGACTACAAGGTTTCTATTAGAACACTTGGTCAGTCAGTGGCTATGAATCCACAGTCAGTGGCTATAAATCTTGGGAGAGCAAAAGCAAAGGAATACCCTGTGATAGGGAGCTACCTGCATGGGCCTTGCTTTCCTAAGCTGCATCCTAGCCTGGAGACGGATGTTGCATGGAACCCAAACACTCCCAAACTTCAGGGTATTTTATATGTGGGTATGAGCTCCACGGCTTCAGCCTGTCTCTGTGGAAGATATATTTCAGCCAAAGGGCTTTATGTTCTTCAGTCTTGATCAGTCTTAGGTTTGCACAGTTGAGTTATGCATCCATTTCCAAGTTCAAATGAAGTTTTCCTTTCAAGCTAAGCATTTTGATAGGCACAACTGGATACAGAAAGTGTGAAACACTGTATTTAATTCTATTTTGGGTATATTTATGTTTTAAAAGTTCTTTAAAACTTTTAAACTATGTTTAAAAAGTTGTTTAAAATTTATCAGAGATGGTAGTTCTTAAACAAATGCTCAATAAAAGACAAAAGCATCCTCTCAATCTTTAGCAGGATCTCTACACCCCAACCCCACCCTGGGCATTTCCATTCCCATGTTCTATTAACTGGATGTACTTAGGGGTAGATCAAGGGCAGTGTGGTGCCATGGTCACCCCCCACCCCTGCACAGTGTAGCTCATGTGCTCATGTAGCTTCAGTTGCCTGTGAACCTGGATGCCTGAGTCCTCTGCAAAGTCTGACATGTGACTGAAGTACAAGGACTGGCAGGGGACACCTGGGCAGACCAAGTGGGGAGCAGATGAGGAAAGCGGGGGATCTGCTGTCACTGCTGTCCCCAGCTGATTGAGGGTGGGGGAAACCCCAGAGCTGAGTTGTTTCAAGAGCTGGAAAATTTGAGAGGTCTAGAATGACAGGTGAGAGTCTCATACGAACCATTTCTGCTGACAGTACAGCATCCTCTGGACCCAGATGGTACATCCCCTAGAACTTGACTTTGATTATGGTTGATATGTCTGAGGCATATCTTGATAGCTAGAGTTGGTCTTGTATGACATTGGTCCTGTAGCTTCAAGGACAGTTGCAGGCACCCACTGTGGCCTGGTGGCATAGTTTCAAACATACACAGGATTGCTTGGTTTGAGGTCCACACAAGTGAAGTAGCCTCCTGGTTTGTAGAAAACTGGATTTTTCGCTTTTCTTGGTATTCAACTACCAGGTCTGTGTGGAGCTGATCCAAACAAGTCTTCAGCTGGCTATTTGTAATAGTTCTGCGGAGCTTCAGCCTGTGGCTGTGTATGGAATGAGGTGCTAAAATCTGCTAATTATAGGTTCCAGTCACCACCACCAACCTGCTTCAATGCATCTTCAATAATTTGCCCCATCCAATTAGCCTGGCCATTGGATGATGGATGGAATGGTGCAGATGTGATGTGACACATGCAGTTTCTGTCTCCATAATTCTTGAATTCTTCAGAAGTGAATTGTGCACTATTGTCACATGTAATGGTATCTGGAAGCCTGTGCCACGAACAGCTTTGTAAGGCTTGGATTATGATGCATGATGCCACTGATGCAATTAGAATAAAATTCTAGCCACTCAGAGAAGGAATCAACAACAATGAAGCATATCTAGCCTTGGAATGGGCAAACAAAATGTATATGAAGACATGCCCATAGTGACCTAGTCACCTCCCAAGGATGGCCTGGAGCATGGCGAGTAGTTTGGCATGGTTTGTACTCCTCTGATTGAATGAAATCATAAAGAACTGTGGCTGGAAGGGACCTCCATAGCTCATCAAGTCCAACTACCTGCCTGAGGCAAGATCATCCCTACTCAAACTATCCCATACAAATCCATAATTTGACCTCTTAGTAAAATTACATAGCCAATCCTGACACAACCCAAGACATAACATCCTAACCTGTCACAGATAAAGCAGGGGGACCACAGTGGCCAACATCCTGTTTCTGTAAAAGGTTGCTAATGGGTGCATCTACACAAGATGCTACATTGCTGTTGCAATGAGCTACTGCAATGTATCTTATTGCTACCACAATGGCGACACTACTGCACAGTAGCAGCTAAAAATAACTGTATGGCGATGGGACTGCGCAATAATGCCGGTTACTGCGCAGTCTTATTGCACAGTCCCTTAGGACTTGCTTAAGCAAGTATTAAATCACTGCACAGTAACAACTACGCAGTGCACCACACATGTAAATGCATCTAAAATATACTTCATAAATCCCAGGAAAAATAGCTTTGCCCTTTGGCCAAGCCGCTGCCTTCCAAAGTAAACCAACATCTAACAAAAGAAAAACATTCAGCCAAAAGCCTTAAATGACTTTAAATGACTTCTTTGCATCTGTGTTCCTGGATACGGATACAAACACAACTCCCAATAAGACTTTAGTATGGTGTGAGAGAAATACCAATCCACCTATGGTTAGCGCTGACCTAATGAAGGGACACTTGGAGGGGATGGACATATTTAAGTTGGCAGGCCCTGATGATCTTCACCTAAGAGTACTAAAGGAATTGGCTGGTGTCATAGTGAAACCACTGGCACAACTGTTTGAGTGCTCATGGCACTCAGGACAGGTCCCAGAAGACTGGAAAAGGGCCAATGTGGTCCCTATTTTCAAGAAGGGGAGGAAGGAGGACCAGGGTAATTATAGGCTGGTTAGCCTCACCTCTATTCTTGTCAAGGCCTTAGAAAAAATCATAAAGGATCACTTTTGTGGGGGGCCAGTGGGCAATACAATGTTAAGGGGAAACCAGCATTGGTTTATAGCAGGCAGATCCTGCCTGACTAATCTGGTCTATTTTTATGACCAGGTCACAAAGTGCTTAGATGCAGGAGGGGAGATAGATGTTATTTACTTGGACTTTAAAAAGGCTTTTGACACAGTGTTGCACCCTATTCTTACAAGCAAACTGAGTAGCTGTGATGTGGGGTTTTTTCTAGTAAGGTGGGTGAAAAACTGGCTTATGGGACACACTCAGAGAGTGGTGGTCGATGGGGTGGTTTTTCCCTGGAGAGATGTGGGCAGTGGTGTCCCGCAGGGCTCTGTCCTTGGACTAGTGCTGTTCAATATCTTCATCAGTGATTTGGATGAGGGTGTTGAAAGCACTTTGTCCAAATTTGCAGACAACACCAAACTATGGGGTACAGTAAACACACTGGAGATCAGGAAGTGAATCCAGATGGATTTGGATAGACTGGGGAAGTGGGCGGATCAGAATAGGATGCAATTTAACAAGGATAAGTGCAAGGTGCTGCACCTGGGGAGAAAGGATCTCCAATACACATATAGACTGGAAAGTACCATGCTGAGTACCACAGCAGTGGAAAGGGATCTCAGGGTCTTAGTAGATGCAAAAATGAACATGAGTCGCCAATGTGACAAGGTAAGTCTAACTGCACTCTCTCCTGCATTAGTAGGTGCATCATGAGCAGGTCTAGGGAGGTGATACTTCCCCTTTATGCGGCATTGGTCAGGCTGCAGTTGGAGTACTGCATCCAGTTTTGGGTGCTGCACTTCAGGAGGGATGTGGATAACCCTGAGAGGGCTCAGAGAAGGGCTACTTGTGTGGTCGAGGGCCTGCAGGTAAGATCCTATGAAGACAGACTAAGGGACCTGAATCTCTTCAGTCTCCTCAAGAGAAGGCTGAGAGGTGATCTCATGGCTGTCTACAAACTCATCATGGGGAGTCATCAGGGAATAGAGGATACCCTGTTTACCAGGGCACCCCTCAGGGTTACTAGAAATAGTGGCCACAAACTAAAGGAGAGTGGATTTAGATTGGATACCAGGAAGAAATTCTTTACAGTGAGGGTTGCCAAGCTATGGAATGGGCTTCCAGGGGAGGTGGTGCTTTCCCCTACCTTGGAGGTGTTCAAGAAGAGATTAGACAGGCACCTAGCTGGGGTTATTTAACCCCAGTGCTCTTTCCTGCCTAGAGCAGGGGGTCAGACTTGATGATCTACAAGGTTCCTTCCAACCCATATAATCTATGAAATCTATGAAAATGCCCCCCTCCATGAGAGGTTCATAAGAAATCAGTCCATTAGGCTGCTTCCACTGCCCTTGAACAGAGACTCAGGGTGTAGTTAAACATGCCACTTAGGCCATTCTAAATCTGTGGAATATTAAGCGACGTTAAAGTTAGAACATGCTGTGAGCAGTCACATGTTAAAGGTTAATCCCGTTTCTTACTTGCACAGCTCTGACTTGCCACTAGGGGGCCGGTAAACAGGGGTGGTGCTAGGAGCTAGGACACCTCGGCTAAGAAGTAGTATATCATTATACACCACATAAGGAGATTACTCAAGGCTCTAGCTAAAACTATGGCATGTACATTTTTCATTAGAACAGCTGAGAGTTGCACAACATGCTAGATAAGCCAGGCATATTGTACACAAAGTGCAGCGTTCTTTTGGGTTAGTAAAGAGTTAGACATCCTATTAGGCTTTCATTTAAAATAGTATAAAATACTATTTATTAAATATTTATGGCGTGCCAATAGTGCGCTAAGTACTGGGAAAAATTTTGCAGAGAAGATTGTCTATGCCAGTGGTTCTCAAACTTTTTTTTTGTGGACCAGTTGAAAATTGCTGAGGGTCTTGGCAGACCACTTAATACACGTTTTTGTTTTACACACAACTCATATTTTAATATCAGTAGTCTTACCTTACAAGTACAATATTCTCGATTGTTCCACCACCTTTCTGTGGATCACCTGAACGGAGCTCGTGGCCCAGTGGTGGTCCACAGACCACAGTTTGAGAACCTGTGGTCTATGCTTTCAAAATTAATTGAAGCTTTGCTGTTGAGTGTCAGGGAAGCAGGACTGGACCCCAAGATAGAAAGTGCAGTTTTTCCGCAGACTGAGCAATCTTCTATCTAGTCTCAGAGTTACCTGTGTTTTATATTAAGAGACTCTGTCTTGATATATACATCATATCACAGATGAGTAAAATGAACAACATCCAGTGTATAAAACTGAATTGGTACAGTACTCCAGATTGGCTATGGAAGACTCCACACAAGCTGAGAGATTCAGGAGTCTCTGTTTGTATTTTCCAGGGAAACCTATTAGCACTCAGTTCTCTCCAACACCATTTTTAGCTTTTACTCCTTCTACTACCATGGCATCTTATCAATACAACTGAACTTCTGGCTGAGCAAGACTAGATGGGACTTCTTTCAGTGCTTGCCAAGGGTATCCTTTTGCTGGCCAAAGCAGTCATTGCAGCAGGGTAATACAAGATGTTCCCTGCAGCATTAGCTCTCCTAGTCACTGCTGGACTCAGGAACCTGGGGCTGAATTAGAAAGTCACCCTCAGGTCTCCCACTCTGTAGCATGCTGTGCTCACAGTAGCTTGCCAAGTCAGCCCCCTGCAGAGTGCTTTAAATTAGCTCAAGGACTACAGAGCTTCACATAATCTGAAAACTCACCAGAATTCCCCACTGAATAGAAAATGGAGCAGAAGGAGTAAAGTGAAGTTGGGGGGGATTCGAGATTCAGGTCTAGAAATGGTTCTGTTTTTGTTCTGGACTAATGTACTCCATTTAATCAGTTCTTTTTCCTCTTGGTGCAAATGTTATACAAACTGTAAGAAACACTGTGGTAACTTGGTGCGTGAATTTTTTAGAGTGCTTGCCATGAGACTAAACAAAGCCAGGGTCCTTATATACAAAAGCTCCGGTCTTAAACTGCTTGTTGTTGTACAGTGACAAGGTCATATTAACACCTTTGACTCTCTAGACCGGTTTATTCCATTCAAATTAACACAGCAACAGCATTCCAGCCGAATGTCCCAGTCTTCACAATCAAAACACTTCACAGCAGAATGGGAAGGCCTGATTCTTCTCTTGCTGGGGCAAAACAGGACTAAATACAGTCAAGTTGATGGAATTATAGTGATAAAAAATGGGATAAGTGAGAAAAGAATCAGGCCTGTATTTACTCTCTCTTTTTCTCTCTTGCTTTTTGGTTTAATGAGGTGCTTAACTTGCCAATCAAGGTTTGGAAAAAGTCAACCCATATTTAACTTACCTATTCAGAGCTGAATTGCAGTTTTGCCACAAACCCTGAACAAAAGCTTGCAACTGTGCTACTCTGAAGCCACTACAGGAATAGATTGTGATGCTTGATGTGGACATACGTAACAAAATGTTTCAGAGCCATTGAGGTTTCAAAGCAGTGATATAGGGATGTGGCCAGGGGGCAAAGCGAAAGCAGAAACTTCTGATTACCACTGTGATCATGAACTCAAATGCATGGCTGCCACAAGCAGCTGCTTTTTTTGCCCTTGTGTCCCACCCCCCCCCCCGCCCTCCCCCGCCCCTCAAGTTGGCATACAAAGCAGTTGCCCCTATTGCTCACCTCACTAGTTATGCCATTGTTTCAAAAGTGCCAGCTGTACAAACACTGACGCGCTTTGAAAAGTTCCCAAAGTGGCTGAAACAGTTAAAAAAGCACCTCTTTCAATAGCACCTCAGGATCACAACAGGGAGGGGGTGGCTACTAGGGGTGTGCAAAGTGGGTCCTATTCGATTTGGATTTGGCCTAAATCAGAGACAGTGAGTTGATTCGTTGATTTGGATTACTGTCCTGATTCGATTCGGCCGAATCCAAATCTGAAGATTTGATGCTGATTCGGAGAATCAGTGATTCAGGAACAGATTCAACTTTAAGTGTTTTTTCTACATACCTCGAGGTACCAGCATGGCTTCTGAACACTGCGATGACGGGATGCATGGAGCGCCCACAGGAGTGCAGGGGAGTCCCCCATGTGCTTGGCGGCAAATCTGAAAGTGGACCAGAAGTACTTCCAATCCACTTCTGGGTCTGCTGGGGAGCACACTGTCCCCCCCTCCACATCCACCCTGACTTAGTGATTGGCCACAGGGGGCCCCCCAGCGTGCTCCCCGGTGGACCCAGAAATGGACTGGAAGTGCTTCTGGTCCACTTCTGGGTCTACAGCTGAGGATGCTGGAGACCCCTCCCCCCCGTGTTTCTGTGGGACACTCCACATGCCCCAGCATTGCACCATTCACGAGCTACCTAGAGGTATGGAGAAAAAACATTTAAAGCTGTGTCTATGTCCAAATCTCTGAATCTTTCCAAATCAATTTGGAGAGATTAAAGGGTGCTGTGATTTGATTCAGATTTGAAGATTTGGCCACCCAATTGGGCCGAATCTCTGCTGAATGAAATCAGGGACCGAAGCTTTGCACAGCCCTAGTGGCTACACCCCCTTCAGCTGTGTGGCACATGCACAGTGAGCTCTCTTGAGTTCACTGGCATGTCAGCGCAGCTCCAGTGGAGCCCAATATGGGCTTTGAGCTATTTGAGCTCATCCGTGGATCAGCAGAGGCTGTGCTAGAGCCCCTGCTTTTACATGGCTCCAGAGCCCAGGGAGGAAGTGTTGCCACTATATCTCCCTGCTTCCCCCCAGCAGCAGGGGAAAAGAGGGCACAAACTGTGGCAGCACTCACCCCTGGGCTTTGGAGATGCATGAAAGCAGGGACACAGGCCAAAATGTATACCAATCAAGTGGTGAGCTCAGAGGTCAAGGCAAATATGGAGTTCCAGAAGGGGCTTCAAAAACATGCCAGTGAGCTCAGAGAGCTCACAGTGCATGCACCGCATAGATGAAATGGGGTTCAACTGCACTGTAACACCCCCCTGGATCTGTCCCTTTAAATGTGCATGGGGACAGCATGAGCGAAAGAGGAGATGGTATGGACTGTAGCTACAGAAAGGCTGAAAAGAACACTTTAGAAGCTTTATGGAGTAGTTTTCTTTAAGCCACTACAATCCTTTGGCCTCCATTTTTCTCTGTGTTTCCCAAAGGAAGAGTTTACCCCTTAGGATGAATGAATCAGCCTGCATGTGGTCCTTGGAGGAATGGGTTCTTATGTGGCTGCTTCTACAAGGTCCTATGCTTCAACTCTCATTGATTTTAAATAAGAATTAAAACAAGTAGTTCCTTTCAGGTCTGAGACCATGCTAGTAGAGCACTGATTGCCATATGCAGGAAGACTGGACATACATGTTTTGGCTAATTTTAGAACCACCCAAGCATCTTGGTCTTCTCTGACACCACTGTTTTGAGGTTTGCATATAGACTGGGCCTGTCTAGGGAAAAAGGAGCAAAGGGAGATGTTAATAAAATAAAAGGTGAAAATGGATCCAAAGATGGGCCAGAACAAAAATTAGCTAGACAGACCTTCAGAAGAAATAGAAAGGAGAGGAAGAGAAAAATGTTCCAATGATAAACCAGCCAATATCTTGCAGGTCTGATTTTCTATTACACTGTAATCATGCCCATTTTGAGGCCCTTTTCCAATGCCAGGATGACATAAAAGGGATTTAGGGTAAATCAAACCACATGTATATATAGCATCCACTATGACCAGCCTGTATGTGGATGTTTTGTCCCTAGCTTTGTCTATACCTAAAGTTGTGCATGGAAGAAGTAAGGGTATTTCATATGACCCCTGGTGTGGCTTCCACAATCTTGGATCATGGTTCTGTGCTGCCTGTATGGGAACAGTCAGGAATGGGTGGAAGGTGGATATTGTCATGTCCCACCCACATCCATGTATGCAGGGGGTGAAATACAAATAGCACTCTTTTCAGGACTGCATTGAATTGCTTCAGGGGAGGCAATGGAAGAATGGGAGCATTCTGAGTGAGTATCTCTCTTGGAGCCAAGAGTTCTCGTTTTTTGTATCTGTCTCTTGGACCTACTTGTGGCTGGTACGTTTAACACATTGTGCGTTACTCATGGCTGGGCTTGAAGGCCAGCATTTAGCCCATACAGGTATAGCCTATATATTCGGTAGTAAAGCTTTTTATCTTCCTTCAAATTTATTCACCTTTATAGGGAAAAATACAAGGTTAAAGCTGTCTAAAGAAAAGTCTCCCCAGATAGCTCATGAACTCCCTGGGCACTCACCATCATCAAGCTTCACCTGTTTGTAATGTCAGAAGGATGCTGGTCAGCCCCTTAGCTCGCTTTGTGCATGGACTTTTGTCATTATAATTGGCAAGTTAGTAGAAAATTGACCATTGTCAGCACATGTTGGTAGTGGGGAAGGGGCTGGCAATCAACCACTGCCTCATTCCTTGGAGCAAAGCAGCCTATAGAGGACCAATAGTCAGAGGAAAGCTGTCTCAGAGAGGCAACATAATGGCAGATTAGGACGAGTCCATGGGAAGTCATTGAGCTGCTTGGGCTTCCTGGGACCAGCACACGCTGGTCAGCTCATGCATTAACTGGAACTCATTGTGCTGTTCACTCCCTCATAACCCTTGCCTCACAGGAAATCCGAGCTCCCCCTTCTCCATAAACCACAGTCATTGACAGTGGAGTCATTGACAGATTGTCCTTTTATTCACACGATCAACGCCCCAGGACCTGTTCCTAAGGCATTTTGATCCCAGAGCATATGAATGGCAACCCGGAAAGGGATGGGCCCCCTCCTGGGCTTGCATGGGGCTTGGGGAAGCTGGAGGCCTATTAAATGGAAGAATACCTTGAGCCAGCAGGTGGAACATGGGAGCCATTAATCCTGAATCATTTTTTTTGTGCTGGCATCTTTTTTATTATTATTGTTATCATCAGCAAGGCATGGAATCACCGCCTGTGAGAGTGATATAATTCACTGCCTTTTGTGCACCATGCCATGTTTGAATTGAGAAACAATGAGCAGCAGTGTGTGCCTCCTATTAGAAGCTTTCCTATCCCACTGGGGATCCTGGACCCTTTCATTTCAATCCGCACAATCAACTGACCTCTTCCTTTTTCAATTTTTAACTCTTTAGTAAATATCATAAGGAGAAAGAAAATTAATCCCTGGAGGCTGGGACTGCTATGTACCCTGTGCTAAATAGACAAAACGAAAAGGAGAAAAAAGGAAAAGAAAGCAATAATAAAAAGAACTAGTAATACTCAGACCTTTTCTACCACTTTTCATCTATGGATTGCAAAGAGCAGTAAACTTAATTTATCCACATGTTATAGGTTGCAGTCTCTGTGGAGCAGGAGCTATCTTGGTTTTGCTTGAAAGAGACCATGTGCCCATCAATGGGATGATGGTCCATGAGGAACGCTTTTAGCCTGTTTCATAATACAGATACAGTGATCAAAAATAATATGGAACCATGAGATTAAGACCCAAATATTCAAAATGGCTACAGATTTTCAACACTTAAGGGATGGTTCCTGAATAAGAGACATTACTGACCTGATTTTCATTGGCACTGGACAATCACAACTGCTGCCGAAGTCAAACGAAGTACCAGAGTGTTTAGTACCTCTAAAAGTGAAATCCTAAGCATCTCAAACTGGGTACCTGCATTAATGGATGCTTCAGTGAAATTTCTCCAGACAAGAGCTGGTTGAACACTGTGTAATGCCTGTGAGCATTCATTTGAATTGGCCCTTGTTTGTGCTGCTAAAAAGGGAGCCAAGAAAAATGTGCACCCATTTTAAAATTGAAAAATGTAATGTCATCCAAATGTGTTCTGAAAATCAATGATTTCCATGATTTTTTGATTTTCTGAAGGCATTTTTTTTGTTTGTTTTGCCTTTGTGGAGGGGTTTTTTGTTTGGTTTTTTTTGGTTTTAAATAATCTTTTTTTTTTGGCTTGACTTTTGACACCTAAATCAAAATGACAATTTCAATTTGAAATGAAACAAAATGTTTTCTCACTTTCCATTTTGGTCATTTCTGTTGGAAAACTAAAATATTTCCTTTAAACAAATTCAAACAAAATGTTTTGTCTCAACATTGTTTAAATATATATATATATATATATATATGTTTTTTCCAATTTGCTCTGCATCTAAAATTAGGAATGGTGGTAGGAACAAGATTTAAATTCCTAACGCAGACTCATGATCTGACAAGGGTTAGTATCCATTTACTAACTACAGTGGCTACAGTTACAAAGTACCTTGTTATTTTCTATTCAAAAACATTCATTGAAGAAGCAACAATATCATATGACTCAGGTGACCAATCACACTCCTCTCCAATAGCAAATCCTTGAAGAATGCAGACTGAAAAGGATGCAAAAGCTGAATTTGTTCACACAGCCTGTTGCTGCTAGTATAACTGTGAACTTCAAAAATATGTATAAAAAGAGGCTGTTCACCAGAAACATTAAAGAGGTCTAAACTCACAAGTACTGTCATTCTTAATAGATAATTTGACCAGCTGTAACCCACATTTACACTGGCATAAATAAGAACAGAAAAGAAAATTCTTTTTACTTGAATTACTGCTTAGAGGAACTCCAAAAATTAAGTTTACCCTACAGGGATATAATAATAAATCATAGTAAGTCATGCATTCCAGCTAGGTAGCTGTCTCCATCTGGCTACCCAGAAGGACATTTATACAGCAAGCATGGATCCCACAGTGTACATCTGTAGGGTTTGAGAAATAAAAATGTGGTATTCTAACTTTTACCTAGAGAAAATTAGCTATGTATTGTCTGGCTGGCTCAGGGTTTTTTACTGTGTGTGTATATGTGTGTCTGTAACCATCCTGCTCAGGGCATAATTTGAATGGATTCTGTTAAAGCTTGAACATAGCTCACTAAACCAGAATAGTCCCCATGAACACTAATAACTGTTTTTTGCTTTCCTCATCATTTGTAAGTTTTCCCATTGTCATGCCAAAGGAGGTTGTATTCTATGTTATTATCACCTAAAACACTACAAATCAAATAGGGAAAAGAAGCCGTTAAATAAATAAGAGGCAAAGTAACAACTGAGAATTATGATCCTAACTGTTGTTTGAATATGACTTACTTTCTTCTCTGAAAGATCTGGCGTGAACTATAGGTTGTAAAGCTTTCTTAACGGAGTCAAAGTTCTAATCCCCGAAACTTGATGTATGCACCCCATCCCCTGCAAAAAGATGAAAAGGATTTGTATTGTGATTAATACATATTGTTGGAAAAGAGAAAGAGTACCTGTCATGGTCCAATGGAAATGTCAGTCTTGGTGGGAGAGGCTGACAGCCTGTGTTTGGATACGGATGACCTGTTCTCTTCTCCCACTTGCACAACACCTCACCTGTACAGTAAGAATAGACTCCTAAACACCCCACACCCCACGCCTTCCACATGCAGGGCTACCATTGTGGTCAGGGGGAGTTCTGTGCAGAGAGAACTTGCAAAGGGAGGCCGACTCCAGTCTCTAATACAGAAGGTGTAGTTCAAGATGGAATTAGCAGAGTTCAGAAAAGACCTGACAAAAGACAAACAACCCCCCTTTCCTGTTTGCCCTAAAAATTATGGTCCCAGAAAATTAAAAGCAGCACTCTCCAGTGACTACCTGCCTCCAGGGAAGTCTGCTAAATAGTGCCAGAAGTTGTTAAAATCCAAAGCTTGGTGGATTTTAGTCCGGTCTGCAGTCACTCCTGTTTATTTAAACTATAAATTCTTTGGGGCAAGAACCATCTCCTATGCATATTTGCAGCACCTACCACAATTTGGCCCTGATTTCAGCTGAGGTTCCTACAAAATAAACTGATAAAATAGTGCATTTCTGATGAATCCTGGGATGTTTCCAACAAGCAGGAAAGTTCCACACTATTGCACAGAAGGGGCAAATATGAGAGGCAAATGAGTGTGCCAGATGCTTCCTACCTAAGCTGCACAGGAAGAGTGCTTTGCAAGGATTTCTGGGCAGGAATCAGTTTGCACCTTTCAGGGTCATTCACAAACAAAATTGATTAATCCATTCCTGGCTGTGGAGGTGACTTGTGCAGTGGATTAGTTCTTGTGTGTGTTTATTTTCTTATTCTCAGGGGGGGAGGAGGATGTCTCAACACATAAAAGGCCAGTAACCTCTGAACTTTAATGCCAGCTGCACCAGCTTGCAGCCATTTTCATGCTCTATAAATTTTATTGGAAAATCTGTTTCAGTTGAGCTTTATTTTTTTTTTATTCCTCAATAACACCCCATGAAAGGCTTGTTAAAGCTGAGCTCCTCACACTGATTAATTCCTCCAGGCAGGAAGAGGTGACACATGGTAATGACATTTCCAGCAGGGCCTGTCCCCAGAGAATCATGCTATTGCTGTAGGCTGAGTACCACTGAAGGAGAAAGAGTGCTGGATGTCTGGAAGGTTGTTCTTGGCTGCATTGTTCATTTGTAGTGGATAAGTGCCTGTAGAGCTGAGACACTCGATGTCTCTCAGGCTGTCCAGGAGTTCACATCTCATTCTACAAGACTATTACAATAGTTTTCCCCTTGATGGATAAACAGTATAAACAATATCCAGAAGGCTTTAGGAGAGTGAAGGAATCTGACTTCTCTTTAACTGTTATAAGTCCCTTCAGTAAGCCCACAAAAGACTTCTTTAAGAAAGCACAAAGCTTACCTCGTGAAGATTGTGTTGTTAACCTAATAAACTGCTGCTTGGCTCTTGCCTGGGTCCTGGTGTTCCTGGAAAACCACAGGCTCACAAGACACCTTTCCAAAACAGCTGGCAGATGTCTACCTACTAGCCAATGGAAGGGTCACATCCACTTATGATTGCAATTTTCCTAGAAACTCATGTGCCCTCCTGTGCCTAGAGCTGATGATGGAGATCTTTCCCTTACACCTCTTACATTGTTTCTTCAAGAGTCATTTAGGCTATCCTGGAGAACTTGCCTATGAGCCCAGAATATCAGGGCAGTTTCATATTTTGTTGTGAGGGTCCAAGGCTAAAATCTCACTCTTTCCATTTCTCTGTGAAACTGAAATTGTTGCATAACAGGAAACAATAGGGAGTTTCCACATAGGTTCACAGAACATGGCTGAAAGAGATGCTAGTTATCCTGGGTAGTCTATATAAAGGCAGTTCAGGGCTTATTAAGTGACCTGACAGACTATCACACGAGACGAATCACACATTGATTTGAAACCAGAAGTGGGTGAAGAGTGGGTACAGCTGGGGGCTAATGGGACTGACTCTTGGCCTAAGTCAGTGTTTTGCAGTGCTTTGCAAACTTTTGAGATCTGGGCACACTTTTTTTTCCTGGATGTAAATTGGTACCACACTTCACTCTTATACCTGAAAAGGAGAATGGGGAAAAAGCAGCAGCAGCACAAACATAGTTTGTAGCTGTCCAGTCCCAGTGGAGCCCCCCAGCAGCTGGAAGCTGCATGCATGCCACAGCCAGGGAGCGGGGGGCTGGGAGAAGTGGCAGTGGCACAGGAATGGGGAAAACCTTCCTCTGGGGAGCCAGCGTCAGGCTGAACCAGGGCAGAAGCTTCTCCAACAGGGTGCAAGGAGCCACCCTGCTGTGCATCCCAGGACTGAGGGGGGTTGTATACAAACTCCATGCTGCCCTGGGAAGTGGGGAGGGGGGTGCAGGACACTTGTTAGCAAGGGCTTCCTGGAGCAGAGTGCAGTGGGACAAGGGGAGGGGGATTCTGGGCAAGAGGCTCCTGGCTACCCACAATTGGCTGGACCTGGGAAGAGAGAGGAGGGGAGAATGGGACCTGCAACAACCTTCCCAGAGTAGGGGAAGAGGGAGCACAGCATGCATGCAGTGTCACCACCACTTCTTCATGCACCCCAGTCCCTGGCTGCAGTGGCATGCAGCTTCCAGTTGCTAGGGAGCTGTTTTGGGACCCAACCTCTGCAAACTGCTGCCACTGTACCCTGTCTGTGCCCTGCTCTGCTGTGCCCCCTGGCTAAGAATACAAAAAAAAGAGAAAATTATCATTTTTTCTGGCACACCTCTGCTGCTCTCATGGCATACTATTGCCCTTTGGGCATCACTGGCCTAAGTGTTTAGCAAATATCTAGCTTTTAATGCAAGGAATATTTCACTCACCTGATCCTAAGCAGTGAGATGACTACAATTGTGGCCAAGAAATGTAACGGCTCTGTAGTGTATTGTTGAGCCAGAAATCAAGTGAATTTGTTGAAAGAAGGTTACCACATTATATAAGTAATAAAAGGGGAATTGTATTTAAATTGGCACAGAACAGTTATTTTTACTTAAGCAGAACTACGTACAGACATAGCTCATAGCTGCTTCCACTGTGAGGTCTTGTTCATTTTGGCCAAAGCAACCATGGGTCAGGAGGTAAAGCTACAGTCAGTTTCTGGGGGAGGCCATGGAAGGTGAGTAAGAAAGACAAGCAAAAATGGTACAGTTTATATTACAGTCCTTGAGTCAGATCCTCAGCTGATGTACATGAGGGCAGCTCCAGTTCTTTGACATGAGCTGAGGATTGGGCCCATTTGCCTGAGTCATTTAGCCTGAGACCACTTACATGTGTTTTGGCGGTGACAAGTACGGATAACTCCTGGCCTGCATTGGAAGCGGGAAAGTGCTGGCCATTTATGAGCAAGGGGGTTTAACATAGAAAATGGAGAATGAAATTAAGACAAAGGGAAAAGAGGCCAAACATTGGCAGGATCTCCCTAAATAGTTTGTAAATGGAAAGGCTGGAAGCTTTATCTCCCAGTGTATTTTAAACAAGATCAGTCAGACCACTGACAAACTTCATGTAGAGGATCATCCCACACTGTCCTGGGGAGACAATCTGATACGTCTTACATGCCTCTATGCAGTGAACTCTATGATATTTGGCTGAGCTACCTCAGCTGGCTGAGCACAGCCAGCTCAAAGGGAGCTGAACAGAATATAATAGAATCCACTTTGCTTTTCTGCAGTGTGATTTATTCAGGAGGATTACGAACACTTCATAGCCAATTATTATAATCTATAAAGGCAAATACGAGACAGCTAATGTTAAAATGGGGCACCCTGGGAGCATCTGTAATTGTGCTGGGACCAGAGGTGAAGGGGGTTAAAAATGATTCTGTGAGAACAATTGCATATAGAGGGGGATACAAAGCGGGAAAGAAGCAGCTTATGGAACAATGTTTTACTGTGTTCGAAGAGAAAAGGCTTGGAGTTATGGGCCAAAGAGAGTCAGGAATTCATTTACCGAGAGAGAATCAAGGAGCCTCCTTCAGAGGTAGAAGAGTCTTGAAACCAAACTGTAAGTTTAAACAATAACATCCTCCTCTCACCGAACAAACAAATCCCTTGTAAAACCAAAAAATCCCACCTCTTGTTTCTTTGAGGGAGGGAGAGAGAGAGGATGCTATAAGAAATACATCTGTAAAGGGATTTGAAGCCATGGGGCCTGGAGTAAAAAATCAGAGGGACTGGAGAAAATGGAGCATTTCACTCATGATTTTCATGGGTTGACAATCGATTATAATATGCCCATCAAATATGGGACATATGCCTCACAGGAGAAAGTGTTGTGACTAAGGCTGTACACATGGCTCAGGTCTCAAGGCCTTACAAGCCATAAAACTATCAAGTGCAATGTTATCAGAATCCACCTGTATGTGGTTATGGCTTTATAGCTCCACACGGTTGTGGTATTCCCTCTCTCTCTTCATCTGGTATAAGTGACAAGTGGGTTAATGAGATTTACTACGGGAGTTGATTAGCACAAGAAAACAGTGGTGTTTCTGTACCAACATGTGTGGAGCAAAATCCTGGTTGATGATTTGGACTCCATCTACCTTAGGTATTTACATGGCCTACTCCACCTTAGCGGAGGTGTGCAGCACCCTGGGCAGAGGAGGGGCCAGAGGCACACAGCACTTGGTAGGGTTTGTGCCCTGCTTGCCCACCCAGCCTTATGCTACTGTATCTTATAACTTCCTAAAAGGATCAGAACATGCAGGTTTATTCAAAGTATAACAAAATGGCATGTGAGGAAACATCAGCAATTTCACTAATCACAAAATCAATAGTTTTAAAAATAAAGTCTATTTTTAATTTGACTTTAACAGGGAGCCAGGGGATCCTGTTACTTTAAGGGAAAAGCTGCAGCAGAGATGTTCTCAGGAGGGGAAAGACTGTTTGTTATGGGCTGGCTGCAGGGGAGGAGGCAGCCAGGGGCCCCTAGGCTGCAGGACTAGCTGTCTAGCAGCAGGACAGTAGGGCAGAGCCTGGTTATGCAGAAATGGTGCTACTCCCATTCAGCCAGAGAAAATGGCAGTAAGCTGGTCTGGAGACTGAGGGGACACACCTGCAGCCAGTCAGCAGAGCACCTGACTGGAAGGGGAGGAGCCCGGGGGATATAAACCTGGGTCCCTGAGGCAGAGGGGCAGTGCAGCCCTGAGCTCTGCAGGGAGAGGGGCTCCTGCCAGCTCAGGCTGGTGAGGAGTGGGAGCTGCAGGCCTTGTCAGGCACTCCCAGAGCTGAGAGAGCTGGAGAGTGGGGAGGGGGTCGGCAGTGGCAAGATGACCCAGAGGGCGAGGCACAGGCAGGCTGAGGCCAAGAAGGCCAGGGCCTGATCCTGAGAGTAGGGCAATAGTGGGAGTCTGAGGCCAGAGGGGTGACAGAGGCGGCATGGGGGTTGACAAGAGGCTGAGATTGGAAAGGCCAGGGTACAGCCAGTAGGTCTAGGCTATCAGTCAACAGCCAGAGTAATCTGTAGGCTAAGGCTAAGAAGGCCGAAGCCTATTCAGGAAGGTAAATTGTTACATCTGTGAGCCACGGGCATGGCTATGGGGGCAGCAGGAAGCCACAACTAAAAGCCCTTAGGCTTAAATAAGGGTCATTCAGGCTACAGGTGGTGGCCACTGGCTCACAGTGCCAGCCAGGCCCTAGTAGGTCCTCCAGGGAGTGAAACACCTGTGGAGAACTGTGTAATTTTGGCTAGCTGACTGATCTGGCAAAGCACCAGTGAGGGTACTCCAGGGCTTGGAGGCAGCCTCCCAATTACTATCAAACAAACCTCAAGGTGTGGCAGACAAGATAAATAGGGGAGGCTAAAGAGCACTGGGAGTGTGGGCAGGAGTAGCATGGCCCATGGCTGCCCCAGGGCCTGTCCTGCCACAAGGTCTCATGTGTTGCTTGCCTCCTCCACATACAGCCTTCCTGTGGAGTATCATGAAGCACTATGCTTCCCACTGACTCATGCAGACTTAATCACACATGGGAATAGGAGCAACCATAAAGGAAACTGAGACAAGTACCGTAGCTCTTAACAGACAAAAGCAATAGATGAGGTTCTGTAGAAATTGCTCTAAAATCCTGTAAACCTGAGGGTGTTAGACACAACATGAATTCTTCAGAGGAATTTACAGCAGTGTGTACACTGAATTAAACTTACCTTGAGTAGGAGACAGACAACCAGCTGCTATCAAGTAACCCCAGAGAAAATCTCACAGTGTTTGTAGCTATTACAGTGCCCTCCCACCAGGTGTCAGGTGAGTGTGCGGGCCAGGAGCGATCCGGGCCCTTTTTCGTGCCGCGCGGGCTGTGGCCAGCAGCCCGGGCACGCTGGGTCGGAGAGAACAGGTGACACGCTAGAATTAGGCACGGACGCGTAATGGTTGAGTCAAGATTGTTTACTTACACCGAAGATGGTCGTGGTGTAGGCTGGACAGTTTCCCAGGCAAAGCTCCGCTTAAATCCTCGTTTGAGGACTCCGACAGTACTCGGATCACTCCCACGGAGTTGTCGAGGCTCCGTGGATCCTTTTTGCATGCAGGGAAGAGGGATACTTTGAGGATTGCGCTCGGTGACGGGGAGAGGCTAGAGGCTGATCAGACCCCTGTTGCCTACTTGAAATACGCTGGGTCCAATAGGCTCCGCAGCGCTTAGAGATCTTCACAAGATGTGAAGTCTCCTCCTCCTGGTGTTCGTGGAGTCCTCCAACTTGGGCGGAAACCACTCAAGCCTTTTATACGGCTAGCAAGCCAATCGCTAGCCGCTACGTGGGAATAATTTAACGCAAGCCAATAATGGGGCTCGAATTAGAATACAAATGGCGGGAACTCCTTGCAACGTGCATTTCTTAGCTGCAAAGAAGAAATGCACACTGCAAAGAAAGCTACAAATTGGCGGGAAAATAATTCAGTGGTGCCAAAGCGCACACAAAACAAAATCACACCCTTGGGTTGTGACAGTGAGCAGCTATCTTGGATGACTTGCAGGTATGCCTCCCTACTGCCTCCTGGAATAGATGCCACAATGTTCACTGGGAGTTATTCTCAGTGCTTTGTGTCTGTACCCATAATAGGGAATAAAATCCTTTCTGTGTAATTTTTTAACTGTAACAGGGGTATAATTTTTCCAGTAAATTCCATAAAATCATCTAAAACAGCTTTCAGAAAAGTTAGATTTCCCCATGACAGACAAGACAGCCCCTTTAGGTTACAAACAAATGTACTATTAATTCTATGAATTCTTGTTATAATTTACATAATTTATTTTGATACCTTGCCTTAGGCATCACTGATGTAGTGCAGATGTTGTTTCGTTCACTGTGATATGGTTTAATCTGAAACTGGATCTTGATAGGATTAATAGAATATAACTATAGCACCTAGGAGCCCAGTTAATGGACTAAGACTCCCATGTGTTAGGCATCTCTTTGTGCTGCCAAGATATTATACCCCAAAAATAGGATCACATCCAGGGAATCAGAAGTTTTGGGCTCTTTCTGACTATTTCTATGATCTCATTGTTTTGTGTGAATTTCTGAGTGAATAAAAGTCCCTGTGCTTCAGTCAACCATCAACAAATTGGGGGGACTTACATGGCTTAATGTGCAACTATGTGCGCTTTGAGATCCTTAGTGGGAAACACCATAGAAATCCAAAGCATCTTTATCATTATCATCATAGAACATGGTGTATATGTAACAATGAAAATATATTGTGAGTTAATGACAGTGTGAGAGCTTACCATGCCTTAGCTGCTCTATGGTCACCATCCATGTGCCTGCTTTTACCCCACAGTAAATGAATGATAACCCCCTGTTCCTTAGCTCTACCTCAGTTAAAGATGAGTTTTTCATTTACTTTGGGTTAAAAGCATGCCCCCAAACAGTTACTGTGGGAGAAGTACTTTGCTCTGTGCCCCCTCCTAACTTGCAATACTGTTTTGTATATTTCTTGGTAATAAAAACGGTTACTTTCCAAGTCACTCTTTTTGCATTCAACCATGCCCGTACTGCCTGTATAGCAGATTTAATGTGACTGACGACTGTAGCCTTGCTGTCCACTGGGAAACAAGTTTAGTTAACACAGTCTGTGCACTGAAGGCTGTTAACCTTCAAAGGTCTGATTAGTTGAACGCCTCAGAATTGTTTTGCTGTGGGGATTTAATATGATTTATGAGATTGTAATACTTCTTCTTTAGCTGTTCTCTGTATAGAAATTATGACATACAACTTGATGCTTCCACATCTACTCAGTACAGTAGAGTAGGTACTTCTACCCACACTGTACAGATCATTGCATAGGTTACTAGGTTACATAGCACTATGCATTCACATCAGTTAAAATCCAACTCTTGACATTGATGCAACATTGCTTTGGCTTCTTGGGACTTCACAGTTGTCATTATGTTGCATCCTATGGCCGCAAATAACTTCATAATGACATCAAGGCAGAACCAGACCCAAAGAGTCCACATGCAAGCTGGTAGGTAAAACTAGGCAAAATTTTCAAACAGCTTATTCACTGGAAAATGCACGATTTGGGTTCATAGATTCATAGATTCATAGATGTGAGTTAATGACAGTGTGAGAGCTTACCATGCCTTAGCTGCTCTATGGTTATCTGAAGTTACTCACAAATTCTTGCCAAATTTGACAGAGTTTCAGCTGAAAAAAATCAGAGTTGAAAAGTTCATTTGAGCATCTTTCAAAATTAAATTTTTCAATTTTTCACTTTAAAATGATATTATCAAATCTTTTTTGTTCAGCTCAGCCTGACAGGATTTTTTTTTCCAGTTTTTCTACTTGACCAATAAACCAGAAAAACAAGGTCCAAATTTTATTAAGCCTCTAAGGTGCTTACGCCCCTTCTGCACTTTAAGTACCTGATTCACAAAACAGAATATTATTGAATGCCTATGACATATCCTGGGGTTTATTTTGACAAAGGGAAAAGAGGCTTCTATTTTACATTTTCTTAGGTTCCATATAGGTGGCTGTAGGGGTCCCACATGAGCCTAAAAAGCTTTCTACGGTCCTCAGAAGGGATCCAAGGTGGCCACCAAAGCACTGACACTTCTGCTACCTTGTGATCCTATTGCTCCTGAGAGCACACAAATCCTGTGAAAATCTCTGAGTGGGAAAGGAGCAAGCACAATGACAGCTTGACATCCAAATTAGGTGTGCATAGCATCAGGGAGGTTGAAGTGACAGTCAATCCTTGGCCCAATAGCCTTGTGGTTAGAGCACTTGCCCAGGAAGCCTAGGTTCTGTTCTGCTGGGGAATGACTGGCTAGGCTTTAGTGCTGCAGAGAAGGACCTGGGGTTTACAATTTACCATAAGCAGAGTATGAGCAAATAGTGTGCTTTTGTTGCAAAAAAGGCCAGCAGACTGGGTAGCATTAACCAGAGTGTCACTTGCAAATCAAAGGAAGTGATTCTTCTGCTCTGTTCAACACTGGTGAGGCCTCACCTGAAGCAGTGTGTCCAGTTTTGGGCCGTACACTTCAAGAAGGATGCAGACAGATTGGAAATAGGCCAGTAGACAGAAACAAAAAACATCAGAAGCCTGGAAAGCATGACTTATAAGGAAAAAACTCAAAGAGATAGGGTTATTTAGCCTGGAGAAGAGAAGACTGAGAGGGGATTTGATAATAGTCTTCAAATACCTCAAGAGTGGAAACAGGCTTTTACCAAAAGATGGATTTTGAGCATTAGTATTACAGCACCATGAGACTGATTGGTTGCCAGTCTCATATGCATCTAGGGCTATGACAGCTGCTGAGAAACTATGTAAAAAATTGAAAAAGAAACTCTTGGACTGGTCCACATATAGACAGGTTTTCATAACTTACTGTATGATTGGAGATTCACTGTAGAAATGGACCACAAACCATTGATTTGAAATATTCAAAAAGGAACTTGGAGATACATCACCAAGGATATAGCAACTTTATGATATGACCCTGGAGCTCCAACCTGGATCCCACTTAGTGGTGACAGACATGCTTTTAAGAGCATACCTGTCTATTGAACAGTCCACAGTGTAATGCTCTGGAAAAAACAGTAACCATGCATGTGAATGTAATTAAAGCATCATGCCATGTATTTCTAGGCCAGTGGTTCTCAACCTTTTTTAGTTTCAGGGTACCACTCTATAACTATTCTGAATTTAGCAGCACCCTTGTTGAGAACCACTGCCTTAGCTTACTTCAGTGGTTCTCAAGTGTGGTGTTGCCGCTGCTGCAGCAGCCAGGTGGAAGTGCCCTGTGTGCCTCATGAGGAATGCAGAGCCTGACTGGGATGTGGCTGCAGTTATCTGATAAGCCTAATAGAGGCAACAGTACCCGCCCACTACTGTCACAGCGGTCCTGTAGGTGTGGTTGGCTAGTGTGGTCCTGCAGGCTCTTCCTTCACAGGCATGTGTGACAGTTCTGTCTGGCAGTGGCACAGAAGCACCAAGACTTATCTATGTATTGCCCATATTTCTTCAGGCTGCCACACTGCTGTTGCTACTGCCACTGCCACCACTGCTGCCACTGCCACTAGGTAGAATTGTCCCACGTGCCTCTGCTCCCAGGAGGAGCAGGTAGGAGCAGCCCAGCAGCTTTCTGATCAGGCTTCATACTCTGCATGAAGTCCATAGAGCACTTTCATCTGGTCACAGCGGTGGTGGTAGCACCGACACTAAGGTACCCCAGAAGAGGGCTTACAACACCTTGGTTAAGAACCATTGCCCTAGATACTGAAACACAGCTAAAGATGAAACATTGCAAGTGGTGAAAGGAGCAATGGGTAAAAAATGAAAAAAATCCATTTCCTACCTGCATATTCTCAATATAAACATGACCCCACAGTGATCTCAGAAGTACTCGTGAAGGGTGCAAAGGCCATGAGTCCTGCAGAGATGAGAAGAAACAGTTTGGGACAAATACATGAAGTACATCTGGGAATGATGAAATCAAAAAGTAGAACCAGAGACTTTGTCTTTTGGCCCTTGATGAATAATGATATTGAAGATATGGTAAAGTGTGGAACATGTCAGAAATCCAGGGATGCCTAGCAAAATGAACCAATGATCTTTCATGATCAACTTTCTGTTCCATGGAACAAAGTGGGAATTGACATGTTGGGACTTTGACCACATGATTACCTAATTATAATGAACAATTATACTTATTTTTTGGAAGTAGCAACACTTGATGATACTACAGTAACAACAGTTGTCAAGCATATTAATATTAAATCTGTATTTGCATGCCATGGAAATCTGAAAACTATTATTGCTAGTGGACTACAGTTCAAGAATAGGTAATTGCTCAAATTGCTTAAGTTGCTCACTTTACTCAAATGTATGAGATAACCAATCCCCGCATGGCAGTGGATTGACAGAATGTGGACTGTGCATTGTAAAGAATCCGCTTTAAATACAATGAAGGAAGGAGAAGATCTGTACTTGGAAGTACTCAACTACAGAGCTAGACCATCGTAATGTGGCAAGTTAGCTGCAGAACTTTTCTACAATAGGTGTGTAAAACTTGACTATTTGACATGGGCCAGAAATGAAGAGTGACAAATAAAGGTGGACCGATATATTAGTTGCATATTGGATTGGCACTGATAAAAGGAAAATTAACATTATCAGCTATCAGTTTTTTTGATCATTTTAGCAGATAATATTCTCCAATAATTAATTATGCCGGGGTCCCCAATGCCTGAGTTCCCTCTCACCCATGGAGCTGGGACCCCCCGATGCCTGGGTTTCCTCCCACAAGCCGAGTTGACCCCAGATACACCCTCATCCCCTAATCAGTATGCTGGGCTGGGTTGGAGTGGAGTGGAGCAGCCACCACTGTTTCCCAGGTGCTGGCACAGCGCAGCACAGACTGTGGGCTGGTGCAGGTGCTGTAAAAGGCACTGAAAGCTGCAGATGTGACTGGAGGAGGGAGGGAGTGGAGGGTGGAGCTGACCTGCCTGGCCCAGCTCAGCCCAGTGCCCATGGTTCTGTGCCCCAGAGGCTGGGGCAGAGCCTGGCAGGGGGGGGGGCAGCCACTCTCCCCTGCTGTGTCCAGCAGGGTCCCTCCCCCAGTGGGAAGGAAGACTCCAGGAAGTGGGAGGGCAGCACTTTAATTAGAGTGGCTCTGAGAGCCACTTGAATTAAAGTGCCACCATATCTCATAGTTTCATAGTTGGTAGGGTTGGAAGGGACCGAAGCTGATCATCTAGTCCGACCCCCTGGCATGGGCAGGAAAGGATGCTGGGGTGAAATGACCCCAGCTAAGTGGCTGTCTAGCCTCCTTTTGAAGACCCCCAGGGTAGGAGCAAGCACCACTTCCCTTGGAAGTTGGTTCCAGCTCCTAGCTGCCCTGACAATGAAGTAGTGCCTCCTGATATCTAGCCTGAATCTACTCTCAGTCAACTTATGGCTGTTGTTCCTTGTTACCCCAGGTAGTGCTCGGGGGAACAAGGACTCTCCCATTGCCTGCTGGTCTCCCTTGGCAAGTTTATAGATGGCCACCAGATCCCCTCTCAGCCTTCTTTTGTGGAGGCTGAACAGGTTCAGGTCTCGTAGCCTCTCCTCGTAGGGTCTGCCCTGCTGCCCCCTGATCATGTGAGTGGCCCTCCTCTGGATCCTCTTAATGCTGTCCACATCCCTCCTGAAGTGCGGCGCCCAGAACTGGACACAGTACTCCAACTGCGGCCTGGCCAGTGTCGCACAGAGGGGGAGGATCACCTCCTTGGACCTGCTCGTGATGCATCTATGGATGCATGACAAAGTGCGGTTAGCCTTCCTGACTGCATCCCCACATTGGCAGCCCATGTTCATCTTGGAATCAATAGTGAGTCCAAGATCCTTTTCTGCCTCTGTGCTGATGAGAAGGGAGTTCCCCAGCCTGTTGGTCTGCTGCTGGTTCTTTCTCCCCAGGTGCAGTACCTTGCACTTGTCCGTATTGAAACCCATCCTATTCTCTTCCGCCCACCTCTGTAACCTGTTGAGATCTAGTTGTAGACTGTCCCTCTCTTCTAGCCTGCTCACTTCTCCCCACATCTTAGTGTCATCTGTGAACTTGAACAAGGTGCTTTTCACCCCCTCGTCCAAATTGCCGATGAAGATACTGAACAGTGCGGGCCTGAGGACCGAGCCCTGGGGAACCCCACTGCCCACATCTCTCCAGGTCAAAAATGACCTGTCCACCACCACTCTCTGGGTGCAGCCCTCCAGCTAATTGGCAACCCATCTGACTGTGTAGACGTTGACACCACAGACGCCTAATTTTTTAATGAGGATGGGGTGAGAGACAGTGTTGAAAGCCTTCCTAAAGTCCAGGAAGACTACGTCCACCGCGACACCTGCATCCAAGGCTTTTATGACCTGGTCATAGAAGGCCACCAGGTTGGTCTGACAGGACCTGCCTCTAATGAACCCATGTTGGTTGCCCCTAAGCATAAATTCCCCTGCTGGCACCTTGCAGATGTGCTCCTGGATAATTTTCTCAGAGAGCTTCCCTAGGACCGAGATAAGACTAATGGGCCTCTGCAGGACATGCTTGGTAATCTGGTGGTAGCACCAGATGACAGAGCTAATCTCTTTAACAGATTCTTTGCTTCCATTTTTCTGAGTAGGGACAGGGACATCCCCCCCACTCCGAATCAGCGCCGAATCTTCTGAAGCCGATTCAGCCGAATTGATTTGGGACAGCGATCTAAATCCCCAAATCAAATTACTGTCCTCTAAATCGGCCAAATCCATATCCGAATCAAATACTTCCCTATTCGCATAGGCCTAATGATTACGTGATACCATTTTGAAATAATCCTCACCTGAAAGGGAGCAAATTTGCAATGCTATGATGGCACTTAACATGCACTAAACTGCTTGAAGGTGCATTTCCTTGTGTTTTAACTACACTTAGCAAGTATTAAGTTGAATGTGTGACACAGCCCTAAAACCATATTATAGAGAGATAGAGTGTGCCACATGCACCTGAGAGGTCAGCAGCAAAGGAAATGGGAGTGTGCATGAACAAGAACCAACCCAAATTTTGGCTCAGAGCTCAAACAAAACTGACCCTGAAGCCCTGCTGAGGTTCAGAAAGTCTAGCTAGCTTTAAAATACAAAAGCTCATATCAAGGCATGTTCTAGTTTCAGCTAGATTGGGAAATTCAGGTACAAAATCACAGCTGCTTCCTTTTTTTGTAATATTTCTAAGACAGACAGTACCACTGAGACACCAGAAGTCCTTCTGGGGAACCTGATATCATGAGAGTAATAACTGCAAAAGGCTTCAATAAACATTTATCCTTTGAATGCCAGTGCTTTTCACCCTTCTGACAGAGGAGACTTCTCAGAGCAGAAGTGAGCATTCTCTGCTTAGATACATTTTGATTGTTCTTCCACATCAGCTTCTTGTCTTCTTTCAGATGTGTTTCCCAAACCCAAACCTATGAGGTGTTTGTGGTTTGCCCATTGCTGAACACAAAGCTTTCAAAGCATTGTTTGCCATAGTGTAGTCTTTGGCACAAAGCCTACCACAGCTCTGGAAATAACCTTAAATTAAAGTCTAAGCCGCACAGCAGGAAATAAATTTAATTTTATAGGTGTTAACAGACAGCCAAGAATGGGATACATCCTAGGAATACATTTGCTTTTCTAGGAATCCAGATGTTTATAAACTGAAGCACTGCTGAGGTGCATTGCATTCAGACTGGCGTCAAAGAATACTCATGGCCTAAAGAAACTATTATATTAGAAAACAATGGTTGAAATACGATTCACAAATATAGGCACTGCAGAGCTTAGCTGAAGAGGATTAGCCCTATGATATTCATTGAAATGCTACTTTGATTATAACTTCTGGGTGGTAGGGGGAATCCAGAGCAATAATGAGACACATTTAGTCAAATAAGGATTACATACCAAGGAGAGCATTCTCAGGTGAGTGTTCATGAGATCTCTGAGATACTAAGAGGACAACTAGTTGAAAATGACATGGGATAAAATGGGATAAAATTGAAAGCTTGCATCAAGTTTTAACCATGATGAAGTACGTGGAGCTGAAATTGCTTCGGCAGGGCTGAATTTGGTTTATGATAGTTTATGATCTTTGTGTTACGGTCAGACTGATCACCGAAGTCAATGGCAGAATTCTAACTAACCTCAGCTGAAACTAGTTAGGCCTTATGGGAAGCTCCATGAGTTTCCAGCTTCCATCTAAAAGCAAAAGGGCAAAAATCTCTTTTCATAAGAGAGAACATTTTTCTTATTATTTAATATCAGTTCAAATCAGTTAGTCTCCAGTTGCCTGTAAACAGCTTCTCACAAACTGTTTAACTCTTCACCTGAACCTAAGCATTACTCTGAAAGGGGTAAGCTCTCTCCTGCCTTTGAAAGCAGCAAAACAATCTCTCACTGTATCTATCCTCTCAGCTAATGCCCCTCTGGCATTGTGTGGTCATTTTAAACTGAAACAGTCATGTTTGCCACTCTCAGTGTAAAATAAGAGTATCCTCACACAGGCGTGAACTGAAATAACTAAACATATGCTTTTAAACTGATTTTGTTATTTTAATTCTAGTCTGAATAGAATTGAGCCCAGTGACAGGCCGTCTTTTCCAGAAGGGATTTCCCACTCTTCCCTACAACTGGCACATGTGCTGAAAGCTGCATTGTTTATGGAAGGGTGATCAATGTTATTAGGCAGAAGGCTGGGTAGAGGTGCACCTTATAGATTAACTGAATCAGAGAGGTGTACAAGGTTTTGTGAACAAAAGATCACTTCATCAAATGTTGTTAGGGTTCTGTTTGCAGGTAGTGGGAAGCCATTGAGATTTACGGCTTAAGAATCTGAGTTCTGAGGCCCTAACAAAGGGCAAGACAAAAGTGGTTTCTGAACACTTAACAGCTGTGCATGACCTTGGATGCTATAGCATGGTAAATTTTAAGCTGGCCTTTTTCATACCTGACTATGTATACACACTACTAAATGACTCTGTGAGTCTGTCTAATAGTTGAAAAAACTGTTCTTAATTCAGCTTGGCTAAGTCAAGTTAGCTAATTTGTGTTAAAATAGCAGCGAAGACAAGATTACTTAGGTCTTACATGGGCTAGTGGCTTGAGTTAAAGCCTGTTCAGAAGCCTGGGTTTGAAATTGAACTCCTAACCAGAATTTTATCAAGTTGCCTCAGCTTCACAACTCTTTTAACCTGAGTTTGTAAATCTGATTTAAGAACGCAACTTTTATTTTTTTTAATTAAATACCCAAGGTTGAATGTAGTCTCTGCATTTAATACTTTCAGATTTCACCTCCTATTAGAGTAACACTTTGAGGTAGCGAAGGGTATATCTTCCCTGCTGAATTACAGGTAATCTAAGAAGGTCCACTTAAATGATTCTCTTCAAATTACCCTGGCTCATGTGAGAGTGATCTCACTGCAAAATAACATTGGAGTGACTCTATCCACATTGATAGTACATCCACTTACGTGTAGAGTAAATCTTCCAGGACTTGTCCCAGGGTTCTGCGCACTACAATTAGTCAAACCACACTTACTGTGACTGCAGGACAATGTAATTGTCCTTTCTGGGTACATGGGTGGAACTGGACAAAGCAGTAGAAGCCTAGTGATGCTCAAGTCTACATCTGCCCTACTGAGTTGGTCATAAAGCAGCTGACAAATTCTTCTCACTCAAGTTTTAGCAAATACTTCCTCTCACGGCAGACCACTTGAGTTAAAAGCCCACCTGCATTCAAGATAAGCATTTTTATCTGTGGATAGGACTCAAATTAGGAAGAGCCTTTGAGTTATAACTCAAGTTAACTGTGCAGTGAAGACAGACATGCCCTAACTCAATTACATTTTCCAGGTTAGATGATCCCTTAATTTTTCAAAAAGATGTCTTATATGAGAAAGGGTGAATGATCCACTGGTTAGAAGAGAGAACAGCTAATCAGGAGGTCTAATCCTTCTGCCTGTTTATGCCATAAACTTCTGTGATCCTGAGCAAGCCAGTTAGGCTTGATGGGGTTCAAAGAGTCAAATATGCTGCTGAATGGCTAAACTGCTTGCATACATGCCAAAATTATACATCCACACAAATCAAGATGAGGTACATACAAAAGCAAGAAAGATGCGTGACTGGCTGTGTCACGTAGAAGTGGCTGATTTGTACCTGCAGTTATGGACTGTCTGTTCTGCATAGTGTGTTCCACCTTGCAGTAGCCTGTACCCATGCAGTTCGGGGCCAGGTCTTACTTGAACAGTACCAAGACTTGCTTGTCTAGGAGACATGGCATTAAGTAGCTCTTAACCAGATTTATGTACTGAAAAAGCCAGTCCAGAAGGACCTTAGAAGTGTCTCTCAGTGGAAGCACACATATGTATCCAGATGATTTTTAGAGCATGCCTCAAACATCCTTAGGGTGTAGTGCTGGCCAGCCTAGTGCTCTTGTGAGAAAATTAGCAGTAGCAACTATGTAAAAGGGCACAACCTCTGGAATCACAGCACGCACATCATCTCCCAGTCTTACCTGGGCCCCTTTTTTTAATAGTAAATTCACCAAAAACTGGAGCTTCAAAAAATCAACCATTTGCAAAATCAGGTCAAATTTGGTGAATATGTTTGACCAATCTCCATCCCCCCAAACCTCAAAATATATGCAGAAAGGATGTTTGAAAACATCAAAATAGTTCATTCAACTCCCCTTTTAAAATGGAAAGTTTTCTTTCAGATATGCTGAAATGTTTCACTTCAACCTTTTTGGAACGGAACGTTTTGATTTTGGGTTTTGAAACATTCCCGTTTCATAAATTAGCCTGAAAACTGAAAAGGGGGTTTGAAAAGGTTAAGTAACCAAAAAAATGATACAAAACATGCCATTTTTGGTTTTGTTTTCTTCATTTAATCCAAAACTTGAAAAGTTTTTGTTTCAGTTTGCTCTGCACCAGATTATTTTCTGCTACTTTGGTTTAGCCACTAAAATGAAAAAATCCATTCTTTGCCCAGCAGTATGGCATAGCTCAGCACCTTTCCCCCTGCCCCTCTGTGTCGGCTGTGGGCAGGGGAATGGCCAGAACGTATGTTTACTCTTCCCACCCTCTGTGAGGCAGTCTTGATAAAACAAGGGCCCGTCACACACATCTGAAACGTTGATCAGCCCAACATCTTTAAATGATTTTGTGTTAGAAGGGCAAAGGATAATGAAGGATGTCCTTACAAGCTCCTTCATCACACATGGAGGATGGAAGGAAATGCCTGGGCCTTAGAAAGACGGCTCACCCTCTGGAATGCTTCTGTAATAACCAATGTATTGACAAAAATGCAGGCAGCACAAGACACCCTGGACCTGAACCTGGGAGGTGCCAAGCATCCACAGCTCCTATCAGTATCAGTGGTGGTTACAGGCAGATCAGCATCTCAGAGGATCAATCCCTTTGTTAATTATGCATTGTTACTGAAAATCTCTTGACTGCCCATGTGGAGTAATTCAAACTCATTTTGTGGCCTGGGTGGAATGCACTAACCAGGAGTTATTTTGAGGTCTGAAAAAATAAGCCTTTTGTTTATGACTGATGTTATTAAAAACATCCACAAGAAGGCAAAAAGATCCTCTTTCATGTTTGGGTAATATTTTCTCACTGCCTCTCAAGGAAAAGATTTCTATAGAAAAACATAATTAAAATTTTTTTTTCAGAGACACGTGCCTGAAAATGAACCATGAACGGATAAGCTATTTGGTTCAGAAATATACCCAAGAATCAGAAATAAAGGCCAAACTCAGACACTGAAGTCCTTGCTCCTAGTCTGTTTCTAAAACTTAACAGAAATGCATTCTCCTTTCTTCATTGTATTGGATTTATGGCAAAGCAAAGTATGGAGGGTGTGCCCAGTGATGCTTTTGCTTTGTCTCTGTGGTGTGCAATTCAAACACAGTGGTTTGAACTGCACAGGAATATGGATTATGGAGGGAAGGAAGGAAAGAAGGACTTTGACTTTTTAGCTACTTTATTCAGGGGTTCGGGGTACAAAAAGTTGGCTCCTCCGGGGTCCAGGTCCAATATACAAAGCAAAGACAAACAAATTACCATCAAACCAAAAGCACCATGCCATTACATTTATAACATCACACCATGACAGGCACCTTCGCAGTATTATATGTTGTGCCTAACACGCCACAGGGTCGTATAAACCAAAGCCCTCTATAAACAAACTATTCCTACCCTGTTCTAGCCAATCATACGTGAGACAAAACCTTCAACTTCCCACACAAAGAAAAAATGCAAAAAGCAGCCTGGTGAGGGCCCAGGGCGCAGCACAAGCTTGGAGTTGCAGTCTGCCACCGAGCCTGCATGGTCACCCAGACCAGTCATGATATCAGAGCATGTATTGAAGACGGTTGTCCTCCGTGTGTCACAGCACTCCCTCAAGGGCCCAGCGTGCCTCAAAGGTGGGCACTGCTCGCCAGACCACAGCATGTTCAAACTCCCGTGAAAAGTGTGCCTGCACCAGAGGGCCGAAAAGCCGCAGGCCTATCGTCTGAGCCAGTCCTGGCAAGCCGGTTGTGGCGGCTCTGGGGGACAGTCATCTTGGCCTGACCCAGTAGAAAGTTGGCCAGGCATACAGTGCCCTGCTTGGCTGCCTGGTATGGGTAGGAGCACACGTAGGTGTTCTCCGAGAGGCTCCAGCCCAGCACCCACAATGGTGGCTCAAGGGCGGCAAAGAGCAGCTGCAGGTGGGGACAGTCAAGGAAGGCATGAAAGAGATTCTCCTCATGCTCCCAGGGCAGAAGGGGCAGGCTGTCAAGGCAGTTGGGTCAAAGTGGTACGCAAACATGCCAGTGGCTAGGGTGCCATGCAGCAACTGCCACTGCAGGTCGCCAGTCTTCTTGGCGATTGGCGGCTTATACAATGTGCACCAAGTGAGGTGGGCTGGTGGGGAATCTGGTGGCCCCAGGTGCTGTCACCACGGTGTATCAGGGCAGCCCACCAGCACTTGGGCATGGCAGACATAAACCACCCAGGCATAAAGGCTTCTACGCAACAGAGAAGTGAAGGGGCAACCCATGTCACTGTTGGGAGGCATAGGAAGCATCAACAGGGTGCCAGGCCCGCCGGCCAGCTTGCTGGCCATGGCCAGGGTGACTGGCAGTGGGGGGAAGGCCTCACTCCTGGCATTTGTGGTGAGGGGGACCTGGCACACCTGGAGATGGTCATCCAGGGTAGCTGCTGCCTCCAGTGGGAGGGCAGCCTGGATGTCATGCAGGAGACAGCATACGCTGCAGATGGAGTGCATGCCCAGCCGGGATGTCAGGGCCTCAAGTGAGAACCAGACTAACCGAGCGGGGTCAGGGAGATGGCCCAGGCAGAGAACAAGTGCCCAGATGAGAGCGGCTGTGAGGCTGGCGGAGGCTAGGCTTAGCACGGGGCACCGCAGGGCTGGGTTGTGCACCAGGGGCGCTGGGCCCAGGGCTAGAGGTGGAAGGTAGCCTGCTAGGCTCATACCACACTGCAGTAGAAGGCCGGATGCAATGCCCAGTTCAGTAGCGTGAGGTCCAGTAGGAAGAGCTCCCACCGAAGGCCCCCACCCTCTGCAGGAACCAGCACACCAGTTGTTGCCAGCGTAGGCACTCCTCACTGTAGAGGAGTTGCTGAAGGGCTTGCAGGTGGAAGGCGGTCACCTTGCTCACCAGGTCGACCAGGCTCTGGCCTCCCTTGGTGACAGGTAGCTAAAGGACAGCTTGTGGGAGCCAGTGGCACCCATTCCAGAAAATATCTACCAGGAGGCACTGGAGTCTGTTGAGTAGGTCCTGTCGCAGGTTGAGTATGGTACACCAGTGACACAGGGTCACCACAACCAAGTTGTTGGTGATGAGGATACATCCATGGTAGGAGAGGCAAGGTAGGCATCAGTGCCACTGTTGCAGGTGGGCCTCCACCCCCTCCTCAAGGCTGTCCCAGTTGCATGCCATGAAGGCCGGTGGCCTCAGGAACATGCCCAGGACCTTGAGGCCCTCATGGCACCAGGTGCGGCCCCCCAGCAAATCCGGGGTGGGGGGGGTCGCGCTGGTCCACATGCCAAGCCCCAGGGTATGACTCTTGGCCCAGTTGATATGGGCTGAGGAGGCATGCTTATAGGCTCGCTGGCAGTCTGTCAGGACCTACACATCTGGGTGTTGAGGAAGGTGGTCACATGGTCCGCATTCACCGACAGCCGGAGAGGAGGGCCAATGAGGGCCATGGCTGTTGGCAGGGCTACACCACTCAGGTGGCACTGCAGTGAGTGCAGCAGCAGCTCAATGGCCAGGGTGTAGAGCATGCCTGACAGGGGGCAGCCCTGATGGATGCCCCTGCATGCGGGAAATGGGGCACAGACCACATTGTTCACCTTCAGCAGGCTGGAGGTGTCTTGGTCCAAGACCCGGAGGGCCCCAGTGAAGAGGGGCCTGAAGCCAAAGGCCTCCAGGGTCTGGAAGAGGTAGGCTGTCCTACCTGGTCAAAGGCCTTCTGGTCCAGAGAAATGAGGCCAATGTCCAGGCTGAAGATTCGCTGGCTGTGAGTAGGTTGCACAGCAGGAACAGGTTGTCTTGGATGGTCCTGCCTGCCCAGCATGCAGTAGCTCTGCTCAGGCCCAACGACGGAGGCCATGACAGTGCGGAAGCAGGTCATCAGCACTTTGGCCAGAATCTTGTAGTCCACACAGAGCAGGGAGACCGGCCACCATTTCTTAATGCAGTCGAGGTCTCCCTTCTTGGGCAGCAGCGTGAGCACCACTCAGTGACAGCTGATCAGCAGGACCTTGTCGGCGAGGCTCTCCTGGAAAATGCACAGGAGGCAGGGGCCAAGGAGAAGCCAGAAAGTCTTGTAGGACTTGGCAGGTAACCCATTGAGGCCTGGGGCTTTGCCAGAGGTGTGGCCAACTGTGGTGGCTGCCAGCTCCTCCAGAGACAATTCCCACTCAAGCTCACCAGCCTCCAGGGTGCAGAGATGTGGCAGGCCCTTGTGGAGTTCCTGTGTGGCCTCGGGGCAGGACGGCTCAGCCACAGACAGGTCATGATAGAAGGCAATGGCATGCTCATGCACATCCCCTGGGTCTGTGATTACCCAGCCCTTGGGCCAACTGTGGTGGCTGCCAGCTCCTCCAGAGACAATTCCCACTCAAGCTCACCAGCCTCCAGGGTGCAGAGATGTGGCAGGCCCTTGTGGAGTTCCTGTGTGGCCTCGGGGCAGGACGGCTCAGCCACAGACAGGTCATGATAGAAGGCAATGGCATGCTCATGCACATCCCCTGGGTCTGTGATTACCCAGCCCTTGGGGGTCTTGAGGTGATCTAAGACTTTGCTCTCTGCATGCTGCCACTCCAGGTTGAAAAAGAAGTGGGTTGGGGCATCAGTTTTTGCCAGCTCTTGGCAGCTGGTGCAGATCCTCAGTTCATGGGCCGTGGTCTCTGCCAAATCATGCAGACATTTCCTGTGGAAATGGAGGTTCTCGTACAGCACTGCATCACTGTTGGTGGCCAGCAGAGCAGCCTCGAGCTCTGCCACATCTTTCTCCAGCTGTCAGATATGGCGGTACAGTTCATTCATGGCCAGCTGGGTGTACTGCTGGCAAAAAATCTGTACCTTGCCCATGTCCCACCATACCTTCCAGGAGGAGTAGCTCAGTCCTGTGGCCTCCCAGCCTCACCAAAAGTGGGCGAAGCAGTCCCGGAAGTAGGAGTCTTAAAGCAGGCTGATGTTGAAGCACCAATAAGGCACTTGCATGCAGGCTGTCTTGGTCAGACTCAGTTCACAGCAGGCCAGGCCATGATTTGACAAGCCCCAGGGAATGATGCGGCCATTGCACAGGAGTGGCAGATGGTGCTTGGTGACATAAAGGTGGTCACGGCAGCCCATGGTGAGACCACTGGTGCTCGTCCTGGCCCAGGTGTACTGGCGCATGCCAGAATGCAGAGCTTGCCAGGCACCGACAAGGTTTGTGGTCTCCAAGGCAGACTGCAGCTTGCAGGCTGAGGGCAGGAGAGGCTCAGGTCACATTCGGTTGAGCAAGGCATCAATGGTGCAATTGAAGGCCACGCCTATGAGGAGCTGGTCATCATCCTCATTAAGGTCACACAGGAGGGCGGCCAAAGTCTAAAAAAACCCGACTCTCTCTTGGCCATCAGTGGGTGTGTAGACATTGATGTGCAGGTGGTGTTATGCTAGGGTGACATGGACAGTCAGCAGGCAGCCGGGAATGACCTCCCATGCTACCGCTGTGTCAAGCTGCAGCTGTGGTGATAGGAGAGTCATGATCCCGGTGCTGAGGTTGGTGCCAGGGCTCAAGAACAAGTGGCCTTACCAGGCAGCATGCCAGGCCACCTGGTTGATCCCATCAGAATGTGTCTCCTGGAGAAAGGCAATGGCCAGACGCTTCTGGCACAGGAGCTCCAGGACAGCCTCTGGATCTCAACACCTGTTGAGTGTGAGATTAATTTGGTGTTAATTTGGTGTTAAAATTGCCAATGGTCATGGCTGCCATGGGTGTGAGTATGAGAGAGGAAGAGTGAGGTAAGGTGTGGGTGGAAGAGCAAGCACCCAAGAGCAAAGCAAGATAGCAGAGACAGGTCAGGGAAGGTCTGTCATGCCCTACTTTACTCAAGGGACCCCCCCACCCCAGGCCCCACTCGTATTTCACCTGCTGTGTGAGCTTTCACCTGCTGCGTGAGCTTCTCCATGGTAAGCCATCTGCTAGGTGCCTAGATCTTGCTGCATAAGTTTGGCCACAACTCTGGCAGCCTTGACAAAAAGATTAGGGACTGCACACTGCTGGCTGATGCGCCCCACTATATTCTTCTGTTCTTTGGTCTGCTTCAGAAAGGTCAAGAGACCCCCATAGTCGGAGGCAGCTTAGAGTGGGGGGTCTGCCAACATGGGCTGAACATTTCTGACAGAAGACCGGTGAGACTACATCCCAGGTGAGAGCTTGCCCGCAAACGCAGTGTCTATGCCCTCAATGTCCAGACACAGGAGCCTTCTCTCATCGTTCAGGTCAAGGACCAGCTCTAGGATAGTGATCCCTGCCTTCTTGGGGGGAGAGAGGTCATCCTGCTCTCGAGGTCACTTGCGACACTCAGAAAGCTGGATCTACATCTGACTAGCTTCCCTATCCAATCCAGTAGGCTGGGACACGACCAAGAGATCAACAAACCCCTCTGCTGCCCTGTGGGTCAGGCCTCCAAAAGAGAAGCATTCTGTGTCATCTTTACTGCCACCCAACTCTGGAAGCTGGGAAACAGGAAAAGGGTTAGTGACCCCCGCCATTGCCTCCCCCGCCACTGAGTCATCCCCATCTGCAGTCACGTGCAATGGGGTCACTGGCAGAACAGCTGGAGTGGGGTCAGGCTCTCCAGTGCCCCCCCTCCCCAGTGCCAGCTGAGGAGGGTCCTGGTGGGGATGGGGTGTCCTGAGAGGCCCCCTTCATTTTTCTCTCCTTTTTCTTCTTCATGGCGGGTGGCCCCCCATTCATAAAGGACAGGCTGAACCACTCCCGGCCCGCCCCGCCAGGGCCAGCCACCTCAGACAAGGCCGCGGTGGAGGGTGGCCAGGAGGAGGCCTGAGCCCTATTGTCTGACAGGACCCTGGTGCTATAGTCATCAGCCACCCCAGCCACCTTGGTCGGGGCAGTCAGGGTGGACAAGGGGCAAGTGGAGGTATCAGCCCTTCCACCTGGTGGGGCCTCAGGGGTGGAGGCTGGGCACCGTAGGTGGGATGGGTGGGGGAGAGGGCTGGGTAGTAATCCCAGCCCCTGTGGTGTATGGTGCTCTCACACCAGAGATCCCAGCCCCCTCAGATGGAACGGTGGTGAAAGGAGGTCAGGAAGAGATCCCAGCCTCACTTGGCGGGGCCTGTGTCCCAGAAATGGATGCACCATCCTTTGGCATCACTGCAGTCGCTGATGTTCTCGCCACTTTCCCCTGTGGTTACTGGGCTGCTAGGTGAGAAGAGCTACCACACTGGAAACACATGGTCTCCCCCAAGGAAAAATAAATCACAAACCTCTGCTCGTTGAGCATGAGGTTCAAGGAGTGAGGCAGAGACTGGGGACCCTCCCTGAGGAGCGTGAAGACCTGCCTCCGAAAGGACAGGGCATGCTTCAGCTTCGAGTCTTGCTTCCGATCGCCAATTGGCGAAAGGGATTTGTAGGAACTCCATAGGGCTTGAGTCCCTTGGTCAGCTCCTGGTTGGATAGGTGTGGGGGAATGTTGGAAATCACCACCCTCACCACCTGGGTGTCTAGGGGCATAACAAGGTAGTGTATGCCTGCGATGTCCAGGCTCTCTGCACACACCCTGTTGACCAGGGTGGGAGCACTCAGGTAAATCACTGGGACTGTGTTAACACTGGTCGCATAACGTATGTTACGCCGCCCCAGAAGATCAGCTAGGGCACCTGCACAGACCTCAACCCCAACATAGGGAGGGGTATGAACCCTCAAGCCATGGTTAAGGGGGAGGTTTTGAGAGGTATCCCCATGCCAGCCGCTGGGTGTAGGGGCACATCCCAGCCGCTGGGTGTAGGAATGGCCAGTCCTGCTAGGACAGAGTTAATCCCAAAAGCTAAAACTAAGGGAACAAAAAAAAATTGTATATATAAACTACAAAGATAAATGTCTGGGAATGCAGCCATAAAAAGCAAAAAAAGGAGGGGTGTGAGTGCCTGGAGGGGAGAAAGGAGGAGTGAAAAAGAGGTGGGCATTGGTCATAGGAGTTAGAGAGAAAAAAAAGAATAAAACAGAAGAAGTGAAAAAGGGGGGGTAATTAAGAGCACCCCTCAAAAGGCAAAAAGATTAAAAAAAGATAACTCCCCATGGCAAACAAACAAAAAAAGAAAGAGAAACAGTAAGAGAGAAGCTGTGAAGGAGACAAATGCAATTTGCAGACAGAGAAACTTGAAGTAGAAAGGGGAGGGGACAGAGAACAGAGAAAAAAAGAAAGAACACTGCAAAATACAAGAAAGGGAGGTAAACAAAAGCAAGGGACTTTTAGACAGGTGGGAGTCAGAAAAGAAAAGAGATATAAAGCCGGGGAGTCTTACACTCAGGGTCGCCCCACACAGCTCCAAGCAAGCCTAGTCTGAGGCGTCCAAAGTGGAAGGAAGGAAGGAGAAAACAGACATTCTGGGTCTGATTTGCCCCTGCCCTGCATTGTTCTTTTGTACCTAAGAAAAGTGGATGTAACTTGCCATCAATGGTACTAACTTTCACTCCCTCATGCTGGGGTAGGGTTTTACATTTCCCATAGAGTACATGTCTCTCAGTCCAAAATCTCAGCCAGGGGGAAGGTCTTTTACTGGATCTCACTGTTGGTGACTTATGAAGAAATGTGAGTGTTTCGAACCGTGGTTTTTAAGGGGTCATCTCACCTCCACATACCCACATCAACTGTTCTCCATAGCCTCCTCTTCCTTGCATTACCTTTCAAACCAAGGTTTTGAAATAAGCTCCTACCTTTAGGACTCAGTATCATGCAAGGTGCTCACTTGTTAGACTGAAAGTTGATCAACCCTTAACTATAGGTGGATCCAGGATTGTATGAAGGGGGTGCAGGAGCAGCAACCAGAGCTGCCAGGGTGGCTGTCAGCCTGTTTCCAGCCACCCTCCTCCCACTGGGGGGAGCTCCAGAGCTGCTTCTGCTTCACTTCAGCCAGGCTGCATGAGAAGCCAGGCTTGGCTGAAACAGCAGCAGTGGCTGGTGAGTTACCCCTCCCTGAGCCTGCTCTCAGGCTGACAGAGAACAGCTGGGCAAACTGGGTAGGGAAGGGAAACCTGTCCACTACTGTTACTGTCCCCATCTGAGCCTGACTCCCTGTGCAGCCTGGCTGGAGCAGGGCAGGAGCAGCTCTGGTGCTCCCTCTGCCCCCCAGGTCAGCTGGGGACAATAGCAGAGGCAGATGGGGGCAGGAGGGATTGGGAGGAGAAGGAAGTGGAGAGATTCATACCTACTTTGGAGTTAAAAGAAGTCCTCAGTTACTGTGGCACGGTCCAAAAGGGGGGTGCAACTGCACTACCAGACCCAGAGTAGATCTGCCCTTCCTATTAACCAATCTAAGATTTCTTGTGCTAGCCCAAGAGGGAAACGCTATTCCTCTCTTCTCAGCCTCTCCTCTGGCAGTGGCATAGTGGGTGTCTTGTGCCTTGGCTTGGTGAACACAAGCCTGTCTCTAAGTCAGTGGCTTTGAAACACTCCAAATCTGTAAGCTGCGCTGAGGGGAGTCTAAGCAATGAAGCTAATTGTCTGTGATAAGCCAATTACATGGGTCTGATCAAAATCTGCCTTTCAGACTCTGGAGAATCCAGTGGCAGTGCCCTCCCTCAGCTGGAAGTCAGATGAAGAGATGCTCTGAGCTGTATAGCACTCACCCAGATCCTATAATTCTTCCCCCCTGGCTGCCCCTCCCTCCACAGCTTGTCATCAACAGTGCTGGGCCTTAGAGTTCCCTCTGTTCATTGCCTACCTTTGCCATTCTTCAGTCTCCCCACCTCCCCCTAAGCGATTTCCTGTCTTTTTGACAGTAAATCTGGGGCTATAAAAGAGAACAAAGGCATTTCAGGTCCTGTACAACACTTAGCTCTGCTGCTGAACTTGGGGCATGCCTACATGAGGGAAGCAGTGAGCCCTGGCCAGGCCATCCTCAAGCACTCCCATTCCACCCATGTGCTTCTGCTTGCACGCCCCAAACCCAGAGATATGCTGGACACTGAGGCATCCCTCTCAAGCCACTCTAGAGACCTCAGCTTCTGGTGTGTTTGAAAGCAGCTACTGTGGGCAACCTGGAGCATCTTTATTGGGGTATTTCTGAAACTGGAATGCGTGTGTGTCTGAGTGGATGGGTTCAGTGTACTTAGAAGCAGCCTGGCTTAGACACAGCAACTCTGTAATGCAGAAATGCCCCGAGAAGTTCTTTTGGCATTAGGGGCTTTGACATGCACATATCTTGGTACAGTTTGACAACAGATCCTTAGAAAGGTTATCAGCCTATGCAGTTTTTAATTCCTGTCTAAAACCAAAATGGTTTTTCTAATTGGAAACGCTATTTGAAATTCTCATGCGCTCAGTTTGTCAGCTTTGCAATTGATTATTTACTACAAACTCTTCCTTCACGAGTCTCTCCAAATGCTATGCAGATTGGTGTGACAGAGAATTCACTGTCCTGTTCACATTTTTCAAATACTAGTCTATCCCCAACTTCCCGCCATTAACCTCTCTGCAAAACTGTCCTCCAGATCACCACGATTCTATGCCTTGTACCCCCAGGCACCTCATCTCCCTGTCCTGATCTCACTGTAAAGTCCAAAACAACATCTTGCAGGGCCCCTGCAAGATGCAAACGGTAATCTTGTGGCTACACCAGACAAGATAGCTGATATTTTTAACAGTTTCTTTGCCTCTGTTTTCTTGAACAGGGACCGGGACATCCCACCTACCAGAGGTAGGGACAGTCTTGGGGATAGCTCTGTCAGGCCTTCAGTCAGTACAGATGCAGTTAGGGATCTTCTGGAAGGGCTAGACATTTTTAAATCTGCAGGTCCAGATGCCCTCCACCCAAGGGTGTTGAGGGAGCTGGTAGGGGTCATCGCGGAGCCCTTGGCCCGGCTGTATGAGCATTCGTAGTCATCTGGCCAGGTGCCGGGGGATTGGAAACTGGCTAATGTGGTCCCAATTTTCAAGAAAGGGAGGAAGGAGGACCCAAGTAACTATAAACCTGTAAGCCTCACCTCGGTGCTCAGGAAGATCTTGGAGAGAATCATCAAGGAGCGCATCTGTGGGGGGCCGGCAGGGGGGATCATGCTCAGGGGCAATCAGCATGGGTTCATCAAAAGCAGGTCCTGCCTGACCAACCTGATTGCCTTTTATGACCAAGTAACTAAATCCTTGGATGATGGTGTCACCGTGGACATAGTCTTTCTAGATTTTAAGAAAGCCTTTGACACCATCTCTCACCCCATCCTCATCAATAAATTAAGCGACTGTGGCATTGATGCCTGCACAGTAGTGGGCAGATGAGAATAGAGAATTGTTCAATGTAGACAAATGCAGGGTGCTGCACCTTGGGAGAAGGAATCCACAGCATACATACAGGCTGGGGAGTTCCCCTCTTGAAAGCACAGAGGCAGAAAGGGATCTTGGAGTCATTAACTCCAAGATGAACATGAGCTGCCAATGCCAGACCGCAGCCAGCAAGGCCAGCCATACCTTGTCATGCATCCAAAGATGCATCTCAAGCCGGTCCAGAGAAGTGATACTCCCCCTCTACGCGACTTTGGTCAGGCCACAACTGGAGTACTGCGTCCAGTTCTGGGCACCGCACTTTAAGAAGGATGTGGTCTGCCTGGAGAGGGTTCAGAGGAGGGCCACCCGCTTGGTTGGAGGGCAACAGGGCAGGCCCTATGAGGAGAGGCTGAGGGACCTGAACCTGTTCCGCCTCAGCAAGCGGAGGCTGAGGGGGGATTTGGTGGCTGCCTACAAACTTGTTAGGGGAGATCAGCAGCAAATAGGAAGGGCCCTATTGCCCCAAGCAGCACCTGGGGTGACAAGGAACAATGGCCAGAAGCTGCTGGAGAATAGGTTTAGGTTAGAGATCAGAAGGCAATATTTCACTATTAGGGTGGCCAAAATCTGGAACCAACTTCCCAGGGAAGTGGTCCTCACCCCTACCTTGGGCAAATTCAAGAGGAGGTTGGACGATCACCTTGCCTGGGTCTTGTGTACCCAGCATTCATTCCTGCCTGTGGCAGGGGGTCAGGCTAGATGATCTGTTCAGGTCCCTCCTGACCCTAGCTACTATGAAACTATCTTATGGCAACTGCCATTAGCAGAAAATATCACTCATTTCAGAATAGAGTTGGGAGATAGGAAAAGGACTTTTTACCAACACAGAAGGTTGCTACCTGTAGATCTCCATCTTCTTGGCCACATGGGAAGGTTCATGTATGGTTTATCCTTTGGTGTTCTTTCACAACCATGCTGAGAAACTAGAAGACACTATCCTAACCATGGTTATTTTAATATGAGGAGTCAAGTTAGTTTTCAGTATGACAGTGTAACTCTATTACAGGCTGCATAATGTTTGTTTTTAATTGAAAATAAGATTTTAGCTCATGTGCAATTAATGTACCCTATCCTACGGTCCAAATCATGTCAATAATAGGAGATAGCAAAGTATTTTACAGATGGGAAACCTGGAAAACAGAGACAGTGTTCAGGGACACATATCTGTGGATGGCAGAGCCAGTGTTATACTTCAGGTCTCTTATGCTCCTTGAGCCCTAGCCCCTGTGTGCTGAACTGCATTGTCACCACTTTTGTTATGCCCATAGCTTATTTAAACCAGGGACCAGAGAAATTCTGTCACACTTGTGCCTGCTCTCAGCGTACAGAGCTTTTATTATTTTGGAAACACAAGGCAGTGAAATCCATCCTTGGCACGTAGAATAAAATATGCATGTACTTAGGAAAATGTTCACTGGCTTATGGCATGAGCTTCCCTATGACTTAGACCTTGCTCACCATTCCAGATGAGGCAAGGTGATGACCTTTCACTGTGGTCATTAAATACTGGAAAAGAAGCCAGTTAGAGCACCATTCTTAGAGTACAGAACTCTTTGGTACTGTGAAAAGTTGCTGTCTCACACAGTTGGGCCAAATAATCTAAGATTATCCTCTTTGGTGCTTTGATTTAGAACAGGAAACAAATGGTATCTGAGTGCCCAGCTGATAATTACTGTTCCAAAACCAGATATAAGGTTCATTTAGCTATAGGTACATATTATAACAGCCCATCACACTGGCCAGCGCTTCAAACTCTCTTAACTATCCTCAAAGGCCAAATAAAACAAATGCAGCCTGCATGATGCCCTAAAAATGAACATTTTTTGGCTATTTTAGACTAGCATCAGGGAGATATTGTAAAGCCTTGGAGTTGTTATGGAGAACTTCACACTCTCAGCCCCTTATCTAATGCCATATATCAGTTGGGAATCTATCATATAGGGATGCGCTGCACTTGCTTGTCAGTCGTCCAGCTGTCTTCTTAAGAGCGTTGTCGAAGTCCTGTGGGAGCCTAGCTTCCTCCTTGTTGATCCACCTCTCCAGCTGGCTAACTCCTTTCTTGCAGGTTCTCTCCCTAACCCTCTGATTTCCTTCCAGGTGTTGACTTCTGTCTCAAAAGGTCTATTCCCTTTCACTTTGAACTCACAGGCCGCATCCAGATGTGCGTGGGCATTTGGTTCCCTGAGGACAACTAGCAGCAGTGTACCTTGTGCTGCCGCTAGTTGTCCCTGGGGAACGCCTGTGCTACATGTGCAGTGGTACGTGGCAAGTTACCCCGGGGGCAGTAGAGGAGGCTGGGGTCAGCATTGGGTTGGCCCCAGCAGCCTTACCTGAGGTCCTGGAGGCCTCCCAGGGCTGCAGAAGTAGTGATCCTGACATGTGGAGCCTGTCTGGCAGTGGAGTGCAGCTCCAGCTGGCCAGGCTCTGGCTTAGGGTGGTGCATGCAGCTGCTGCCACTTGCAGTACTCCACTTCTTTTTCCACGGGTTTTTCCAGGGGTCAAAAAAACACTCTGCACTGCTCCCTTGCAATGCGGGGAATGACTGAACTTGTGGTATGTGGCACTGAAAACATGTCTGCAGCACCACATACGGCATGGCCATGCTCGTCTGGATGCAGATGTAAGGGGTAGTGTTCTTGATCTCAGAGGGGGCATGATCAAGCAAAGATTTTTCAGCTTCCTCCTTTATCCTGTGATTAGCACCTTTGCAGCTTCCTCTCATGGCTTGCATCTCACCAAAGGTCTTCTTTCCAATGTTACTCCTAATCCACTATCCCCACTTTCACCACTTCAGCTGAAGAAGGAGTACCTGTGATGTGGCCCTTTTGTTCAGCTAAGCTGGGGAGAAAGAAAGGCTGTCAAGCATTGGTGTGGTCTAACCTGTAGTCTGGTGGTGCTTGGAAATTGGAGGGATGTAGGTTTAAACCTTCCCTAGTTGTGGGTTTCTAGAATCTGTGCTTCTTGCTTGTGCAAGTGAGTTAACAACTAGGCAATTGAATTAAAACTTTGAAGGGTCCTGTTTGTAGCCAGCTGCTGTTTAAGGACTTTGCTCAGGTATGCACATTCAGAGCTCCACACCTGTCTGGCCAGAGCACAAGCCTATTGTGGTTGATCAGTAACCATGTGGATGCTTGCATAGCTACACTGCAAATGGAATAGCATTGCTAACTGTGTATATGTCCTGAAAAAGGAATTTATCCATACAGGTAAGTGCCATTGGACAGGTAAAGTGAAATAGGATGCTGTGCTTTGTTTTAATCTGTAAAAAAATGTTCCAAGTAGCTCACTGTGCCACTCATATATTCCAAGCACCTCCAACTTTCAATGAAACACTTATCATAGGGCTGCAGTCTATTGCTGCTGCATTCCCAACTAGATATGGGACTACTTCAGGGTAGCTATGGCTTCAGGTCCTGGCTGCTATGCTTGCCTTGGGTACATCCAAATGGCTCCCTACATCACTCCTAGCAGAACTAAACGTCCCCAAAGAGATGAGAGATCTTTTTAAGTGTACCACATTTCAGTTATGGAGCAGTTTTGGAGATTTTTGTTTAGTACCAACCATTCCTGAGGAGAAGACAGGCACCTCTTCGTGGGTGCTATCTGTCTGAAAGTCTTTAGGAGGAAGCTGAGGCTAGCAGGGCAGTGAGTTTAGCTTCTTTCAATATGTGTCCCTTCATTTTGCTTAGTCTCCAAAAGGGCAAATGGACAGCTCTGAGAATGACTGTTGGAATTCTTTGACCATTTATTCTGGTTTTGGAAGTAATTAAATTGCTGAGACAATGATCTTCTGAGAAGCTGAGCTCCCTTGACTTCCTTTGATGTCAGTGCCCAGCATCTTTCAGGCTGGATTCTTAGATGTAAAAAAACTGTTACAGATGTGGGTGACAAACTTCCTAAATCCTAAACTAGTGCACTTCTTCCAACAGAGCTCAATCACACTCTCCGCAGTACTGCCGAAAGCACCATCTGTGCAAGCAGCAAAGCTGCTTCAGCACCAGAACAAGGGGAGCTTTGCTGCCATCCACTGCCAGCAGAGTGCTGTGACCACTGCCTTCCATATTGATCAGCATGGTCTCATTATTTTGTTGTCTTTCCTTGTGTCCAGCTATTCTCTCTTGCTCTGTAAGACTGTAAGTACTATAGGACAGGGACTTTTTTGTTCTGGGCTTGTACGGGGCATAATACAATGGGGCCATGATCCATGAGTGGGGCTCCAAGGAGGAAGGAGAGTCTTCTGGTTAGGGTATTAGCTAAGGACAGACAATCTAGATTCAGATCCCTGCCCTACAAGTCACTTGGTCTCTCCGTGCCTTAGTTCCCCATCTATAAAATGGGGTAATATAGCCCTGCCCTTCTTCAATAGGGTACTGTAAGGACAAATACATAAAAGGTTAGAAAGTGCTTAGATATTACAGTAATGGGGAGGATTAGAAGTTTTTAGACAGTCCAGAGCATCAGTAGTCAACTGTTTGAGACTAGAAGGAAAAATAAAAGTTCCAGTTGCACCTATAGGGGAATTTGGGGAGGCAAAATGCAGTTGTATAAACTAGGATTTGTACAGAACACTTAGCCTACAAATCTTACATTTGTGGAAGATGCAGTAAGATTTTTAGTGTTCACAAATTGCTTGAAGCCTTGATTTTATATGTCACTGAACAGTTTGCTTGGATTCCACATATACCAGTAGGACAATAGAGCTTTCTTTTGTAGATGCCTCTGTAGTACATTGAGGATTCTCTTAACCTTGTCAGCTGCCATCCATGAACTCCCCCTCCTTGGCCTGATCATGAAGAAATAGCAAAGTCATTGCCAAGAATATCTGATACAGAAAGACATTACTAGTAATAATCTTTACTAATACATCTCATCTCTGACATAATACACACGGGACAAAATCACTGAGGTAAAGTCACTCTTCCTTTTTGTGTATTGCCTGATTGGATTTAACTCTGTAATGGCACTAGTGCACAGAAATTAAACGTCCAAACAGTACAGGGTGGAGGAGAAAAAAAGAGGAGGGGCAGGGTAGGGAGAGAAAACACACTGTCCTGGCAGTTCCTTGAAGCACTTTCATGTTGTACTCAGTGATGACTCCGAACATGAGGTCAGTCATATAAGCATTGTCTTTTTTAGATCCCCCTGATAAAACCCCTGGAGATAACCTAGATGAGGGTTTAGCTAGCCTCTGGTCACAAAGGAGCACTTCTGTCAGAAGTCCTCAAGAGGCACTGATATTAGCTGAATTAATACAGCCATAACAAGCTCTTGATACCTGTCTGGTGTTATGAAAACATAGCCAAGGTCTGACATATTAACCACAAGGATTAATGCCTTGTGGGTGTTGTCAAACAAAAAAGAGAAGAATAAAAGGAAGAAAAAAGGGAACTTATGGCCTTTTGCATGTAACCCCTACTATTCCTGACTGGACAAAAGGGAAAGGCTTTTTCCTTCTAGCCTTGTTAATGTTATTGGCAGTTCACAGGGTATTTTACCTGGGAAATTCTTTCTTATACATGATGAAGAGACTTAAAATATGATACTTTGTCTTGCAGCAGTAACCAATGGGGCCATTGCTAGCTCCCTCTGGAAGCAACCTGCAATACAACCCATGAAATTCAGTGGGTAAAGATAGTAGAGATGGAGTGCCATAGTATCAGGGCTAGTAGTAAAACTGTTGCTATTCTTCCAGTACTATCATCAGGGTATTGATTCAGTATGTCTGGCAACTGGCAATTAAGAGCATTTGCAAATATTTAATGACCAGATATTTGGGTGTATAGTTAAGGAATATTTTCAAACAGGGAACAAGCCAATGTATTTTTAAATAATTACTGTATCTGAGATTTTGGACAACTTTGAAACAGAATTAAAATACACTAACATCAAGGTTTTCCCAGCTAGTGCTGTCATTTCTGAACTGGTTGGCATTTTTCACAGGTTCATGCAAAACTGGAAATTTTGTTATTTTTGGCTCAAATTTCATGGTACAAAAACAAAGATAGGAAATCATCCAAGGATTGTTTGCTATCTAACTAGTTCTGTGTGTCATTTTTATCTGAGGAGATCAGGACTCTTCATAAATACTAATTACAGCACAATACCCCTGTAATTAGTGCACCCTTTTACAGAATGGGAAAACTAAGGCACAGAAGAGTTAAATGGTGTGACCAGAATCACACAGTAAGTCAGTAGCTGAACCAGAACTAGACCTCAGAACTAGACTCCTCAGACTTCAGGTCAGGTTACTCCTCTACATATATGCTGCACAATTTAACTTGAAGGGCAATGTTTGGCAGTGAGTGAGGCTATCAGACTTCAGCATGTGAGTGTGCATGGGTCTGTATGTAATGTGGTATCGGGTCTAGAAAAATGAGATGATTAATTGAGAAAAGTAGCAGCAAGAATAGGGATACTTGCTGGGCTCCTGCTTAGGCAGCATATAGGTGCACACATTAAATCCATTCAGTGCTGCTATGCAGAGGACAAAGTACCAATGTATCTCAGTTTAGTGCTAGAAGGGTGGCACTTCTGTCTTTTGTTGAGGTGTGTGTTGTATGTAATGTTTATACAGGTTGCTTCTGCAATATGGTTCAGATTCAGCATTAATATAACTTCACATGTAAAGGAACTAATAACAAAGCTGTTAGGTCAAAAGGAAGCAGTGATAGCCTAAAGGAAAGAAAGTGACTCAAGGCATCGCACCAGGCAGAGAAAAGAGTAGCAAACAATCTGGGAGGTCAGGAGGGTAACAAGAGTAACGCAGACAAGAGCTGCACACAGAAACAAATCGGTAGCTTAGTCTTCGTTGTGTATGCTTGTTGTATTTTGGTAAAGGACTTAGGGTCTGTCAGTGGAAATCAGTGTTCAGTCTGTGACATGCAGTAAGTTTCCTAGAAACTGTGTTTGTCCAGGAAATGTGGCATCCTAGGAGACAGTTTAGGTGGAACCAGCAGGAACTTCCTAGTGTGGCAAAATAGGAGCAAAGCTAGCCACAAAACCCTTGCAGTGGCAGTAGTAAAACTGCTACCTCTTTACTGTAAATACATCTTTATATAGGTTCCTTTACATAATAAAGTATTGTTTGTACACCCCAAACTTCATCAAGATACTACACAGTTCACAAGATCCCCTTGATGACAGGTGTGTAGCTCTGGGATTGTTTACATACCTGAGAGATGGCTCTTGGGTTTGGAGAAACAGCCAAATGTTCCCATTCGTTTCTATGCTTGCACTTCAAGAGAGGCAGTGTTGTCTACTAGTTAGGCACAGACCAGGGAACAAGGAGAATTGAAATCTGTTCCTGACTTACTATTGATTTGCTTGGCTTTGAGTGAATTATTTAATCTCTGTGTGCCTTGGTAAAATGGGAATTAGAACATAGAATATAGGCAAAAGCTACAGACCTCCACATTTGACCTGCTACTGTTACTATAAATATACAACCAGAGTATGTAAGGTTGTTTCAGAAAAAAGCCTTTTGTCTCAGGATCCTACAGACATACAAGTCCATTGTCCAGCTTCAAGTTCTTCTGAAGTATGTGGAGTAAAACGCGCTAATGCTTTTTCCCAGGCATGGCTGTGTGCATCTATAAGGTTACTGTGCCTTTCCCCAGATAAGCCAGTTGGGCTGTGTGCTCTTCTGGCAGTGAAGCAGCAACACCTCTATGAAAGATGATGTGTGTAAGTGGCCGTGCTGCACCTGTTCTGATCCAGGGTAAACCCCAGGCAAATCAGGCCTGTGTCGAGAGATTTTTACAGTGCCAATCACCATGGTATCTAGGCACTGCCTAATAGCAGGACTGATTAAACAAGGAATCATTTTTCACCACCTTAACACATTTCATTAAGATAATAACAAGGACATATGTGTAAGTATTTACATTTATTCCTGAGTTTGTTGGAATACCAGTTTCTGTTTACACATCTGGGAGTGGTTTGCAAATAAGACCCAAAATCTGGCTAGTGTAATATAAAACAGTTCCTTGCTGTGCTGCCACAGCAAGATGCTATAGTCTGCTGACAAGCTGCTGGACTACCTTTTTTGTTTCAAGAATAGTTTCAAGGATTGGTGAGACAGTGACACAAGTTGTTCAGGACATGTGGAAGGAAATGGAGAAAGTGACTGATTATTCAGAAACTCTATCAGCTTCATTCTTAGAACACCAGTGTCCTGAGACCTTTGTGAATTCTGCTGGTGCCCATTTTACCCCTGGCATTTTGATAGGGGCAAGACTGGCAAAGGAAATATCCCCTTGCCATTGAACATACTATTCTTTCTGCCTGAGGGCTTGTTCTTTCAGTCATTGAAATCAATGCCAGAATGCTGGGTTTATCTGCTGTACATTTTTCTGCTGTGAAGATGGTTTGTTCACCATTTAGATGAATTGGACCAGATAGAAACAATTGAAGTAACTTGTTGTTGGGAAATTTGCAGGAGAGATTCATTCTCTGCAAAAGACACAAGCATATTTTCAGAGCCTGCCAGCTCTGGAGACTTTGGTTCTTAATTGTATGACAGTCATTCTAAGAAACTGCATTTCCTTTGGATATTTATCATATCCTGGAAAACATTTATGATTTAAACTTAATAAAAGGATGGGGCGGGTTTTTTTTGTCCCAACCCAGCAAATTAAGCCTCACAAGAAACTGGCTTCCAGTTCCTAGTCCCTTGCTTACTGAGGTGTCAGGTTTAGGAGTCCTTAAGCCATCAGGTGGTGGAGTAGGTGGTAGCACTGCTTCCTGCAGCCAAACCAAAGCTGTTCTGGTTGGTGACTGGTGTTACACATAACTCCTCATCTGGACCGTGGAGACCGGTGACGGTATACATATAAGATTAGACTGTAGGGGTTGCTATATGTACCAGGGGGCTGGTTAATTTGCTAGGCTATAGTCAGAGTTGGATCCTTCTTCAGGCACTGACTGGTTCCCAAGCTGTGGACTGCTGATGATCTGTGAGACCATGGTTAGTGATCTTGGAATTGCACTGCCCCCAAATTTCCACTGCAGTTTGATGGGAAGGGTGAATATAGTCTGCAAGAAAATATTTAGGTTTGACAGTTGTTCAGTGGATTGAAGATTTTGGAAACCACTGTGTTAGGGGGAAAGATTATGTGATCTAATTCATGGGGAACCTCCCTGTATAGGGAAAACAGCTGCCAAGCAAAACTGCTGAACAGTTCTTATCCAATAGTGAAACAAACTCTTCCCCAAATTGTACCTTGGAAACAGGAGACAGAGCTCCCTTAGCCAGGCTTCACTGTGGAAGGTTTACTCTGTTGGATGGTAACACATGGGCTGATCTGCCAGCTGTCACCCGGGGCCAACTTGGCCCTAGAGGGAAACCAAAACCCTTCCCAAGATCTGTAATCATCCAAGCTTCTGTTACTATGACTGGCACATCAGGCAGCCAAGCAGGGAGGAGGCCTCCAAGAATTATCCCAAAGAGCTTGTACTATGTACAAGGCAGGAGGCTGAGAAGGAGGAAGGATTCAAGTTAGTTGGGCCAGCTGTGTGAAAAATCAATTCTGGTGACTTTTAGTGGCCATCTCCATACAGACAGGCAGGGCCTTTTCCCAGACAGATTCAAGGATTTATCTACTGTGGCACAATAGCAACTGTGAGGCAACACTGACCTTCCTTTCCTAGGGTGCTGTCATCTGCTTATTTAGTACAGTTGCTCAGTCCATCTGCCTTTAGCAGTGTCTTTTCTGAATAGTTTAGCAGGCTTGGAGACAGATATATTAATCAAGGCAGAGGATGCCTTTTTAAAAAGTTGGCTCACGGGGCCAGGCATTTATCTGACATAAATGTACACAGTGCCACTGAAGTCAGCGAAACCGCATTCATTTTAATGCCAGCCAAGCAGCTGGCCCATGCTCTCTAGGAAGAGCAAAGCATTTTCAATAGTCTCATTCCTGATTATTGGAACTGATTCTTCTGGCAAACTGAAAGTAACTGAAACAGAGGCATAACTGGCCAGTTCTGTTCCCTGGACACTTCTCCCCATCACTCTCCCCCACTTTGCACCTTCCCTGCTCCAGCTGCAGCTCTTGACAGCAGGCAGACAGAGCAGCAGCTACATCACACGTTGCAGGAGCAGTGGCCAGCAGTACATTGTTGCTACAAGAGATGTCACCTCCTTTTCTTGCCGTTGACATGCTTGTCAAGCAGCAAAAAAATTACCAGTGCATATTTTTAGTGGCATATCACACAATGAGAATGATGCATGCAAGGAATACATTATTCTAATAGACTCTGGATTTAGAATCATAGAAAACTAGAGCTGGAAGGGTTTTGTAGAGGTGCATGGGGCTATGTCCCTGGTAGTATCAGAACTAGCTTGTTTATAGCTGGCTTGAGTATGTCTACCCAAGCTGCAGTGACACATTTGTCAGCTGTACAGATGTACACTAAGTTCCCTCCCCGCCCCTCAGGGAAAGAAGATGAGAAGAATTAAGATAGTTTAAGTTCTTTGCCAATGAATAGGGTTCTTTTGGGCTGCTTGCTTTAATGCATACTTTTCTGTCTTTTTATTATTATGTTGTACTGAGTATTAAAACTATGGTATCCTTTCAAGTTTCATGTAACCTTAACTCTGAATTTACCAGTTGTCTGATGTGATATCTTGGTGATTTGGGGAAAGGCAAGGGAGGGAATGTGCCACTAGGAATGGAGGGGAAAGCAGCGCAGGGCAGGGGCAGAATTCTTACCTGTTTGGGGGATTTAAAACAAAGTCCTTGGCTGTTTCTCCCACTGTGTGTTTGACTGAAAGAAGGGTGCCTCTGTGCCACCACATCCCCCAGATCTGCCTCTGCCAATATGTACTTCTAACCAGTGCTCTCTGGACGCATGACTTTTTCAGGTAAAATGTCTCTCCTATAGACAGGCAGAAAACTGCATAAGAAATTATTTTTGAAACAAATAGGCCCTATGTTAATGGGGCATTTTGTGAAAGCTTTGCCCTCCCACATTAGAGCTTGGTCTGAACCAAAACCATAGATCAGAACATACAGGTGAATTGTAAGGCATTCGACACCAGACCTGTGTTTTGCAGCTCAGACTTCTCTTTTAAAATCTTATCATAACTCAAAGACAGTAGTGCAAAAAGTGCTAGGGGATGGACTAGCTAACTGTAAACACTTTGGGGTGGGAATCTGGGTTACTGTGCTTCTGGAAAGCCTCAGACAAGTTAAACTGGGCAGGGCAGCACCTTATAGACTAACTCATTCAGAAACTTCAGCCTAACGTGGCTAGCTATCTCTCTCTAGTCATGAAAATTAGTAGCAATATATACGAGGCTAGCAGTGATAACACTTAGTACTCCCAGCTGAACAAGAAGGTTCTGCTTCCTACAAAGCACTGCTCCCTGTGACTGTGGAAAGGCTGCTGCTGAGATGCACACCAGATAAGAGTATAACTGTATGGGCAAGTAGCTTTTAAATGGACAAATGGTTCCCAAGTGGATTCTAGTTGGACTCTACATAAACATAAACACTTAACAAGCACCTAAGAGCTTTGTTTGAGCTAGACGTTCAGGGACTGACTTCTGTGTACTTCCCTTGATAACCTTGTGTTGTAGGGCGAGCTCTTGTATTAATTCTTGTTTTAGGCTGAAGTCAACATCAATTACAGGATATAAACAATTCACTTGAAAGCACTTCAGAATCCAGTGCCCTGATTTGTTCAGGGCAATGAAATAAAATCTGATGACATTTTAATATCTTTACTTAAAGTCTTTGTTCTTTTATTTGTCTTTTAGAAGGAAAAAAATGAGGTTGTTCCTACACCTGAATTGGTCTGCAAATCTCTGCAAGGGTATTCTTAGTTATGGAGATAATGCAGCAAGGACCATTCTTGATAGGTCTCAGAAAATGCTCCCTCTAGATTTACTGTTCTAAATTAGCTGTCACCACCTCTAGTTGTTTAGGAGTCAGTAAGGGATATGTATGAGTGGTTTCAGTTCCATTCCTTGTGGTTATGCTTGTACGATCGCACAATTGCTGCTAACTGGCCCCTTCACTGTTAATCTCAGCACAAAGGCCAATGGCTGAACTCTCTTCTTCTATAGGTGGTCCCTTTAGCTCAGTGGGCTGGTATGTCAAGGTCCTGAGCCTACAAAGATTTAAACAATATGTTCTGCATTATGATTTCTGTCTCTACCTCCGTTTTTTCTGTGGGGAAGTAGAAACATAAGACTGCAGGGGCTAGTAGTCAGGAAGTTTCATTGGCATTTAGTTAAAAATCTGTAATAATAATCATTAGGTCAAATATTAATGTGATGCAAATAAGATGGTAACTTCCAAAGGATGAATCATTGTTATGCAGCAATAAAATTAAAATAAAGTCTAGTAGGTGTTTGACTTTTGGTATTTTTCTGGTTCTAAGATGGCAACCCCCCGTCCCAACAGGAGTGTTTCTGGGGGGCAAGGGGAGGGAATTCCAGTGGCAAAAGTCACGGATTAGGGGGTGGGACTTCTGGTCCCAATATGGTGACCAGTAGGTGGGGCAACTGTCAAGGGGCGGGGCTACTTATACGGCCCTCAACAGTTCACCAAAACGCATTAAGCGGCCCTCCAGCCAAAATAACTGCCTGACACTGATCTAATCCAACCCCCTTTCTGAGGCAGCATCATCCCTATCCAAACCATCCCATACAAGCCATAATCTAAACTCTACATAAAATGACTGTCAACCCTGAGTCAACACAGATTTAACACCCTAATCTGCCACAGGTAAAGCAGAACCACAGCTTGACTGTAGCTTGATATTTTTGCGAAGACTGAGGCAAAGTAGCTGTTGAATAGATCCTCCTCCTTTGCATCTTCTGTTAGGAGTCCCCCTGGCTTGTTAACAGAGGACCTACAGCTTCCTTGGTCCTTCTTTTCTGGCTAACATACTTACAGAACCTCTTCTTGTTGTCCTTAACCTCCTCTGCCAGGTGCAGCTTGTTCTTTATCTTTGCCTTCCTGATTATGTCCCTGCAGGTTCTTGCTATTTCATGGTACGCTCCCTTGGTGACCTGCCCATTCTTCCATTGCCTGTGAACTTTTCTTTTGCATTTTAGAAGTTCATTGTGCATTGGCCTTTTGCCATTATCTTTGTATTTCCATCAAGTTGGGACCATTTCTTGTTGAGCTTCCAATATGTGCACTGGAAGTATCTCATAGTATACAAGGTAAGAATATGCAAAATATTAGGATGCTGTTCACTTCACACAGCTGCCTGCCACCTGTTTCAGCTAGTGATGAGTGGATCTAAAAAATTCAAAGGTTTCTAAAATGTGGATCTTTAGCTGAGTGACGCTGATCTACAACATAGGGCTGTAAATCTCACAGGAGGGAGCATTCTTTTGTTATTCTTGTTCTTGGTTATTCCTGCCAGACCGGAAATACCACATAGACAGTCCGGATATAGCGTGTGATATTTTGGCACTTCAGTCAAGTCTGGAATTAATAAGTTCAGAGGCAGTTATGAGAGTGATTTTTTTCTAACATTAACTTATTTTTTTAAACCACAGTAAAACCACAGATTCATATTACAGGTTAAGTTCTGAGTCAGTTCTTTATTGGGTTGAATGTCCCTTGGACAATGGAAATGAATGCTTTTCTAGGTTTTCAGTGATTTTTGGTCAACTTCCAAAGAAGTGTTATGTTATCGACATTTTTTTGGATCTTGAACACTCGTAAAAGCTAGTTACTACTAGTGCTGGGAAAGTAATCCGTAGAGCTTAATTAATTTGATTAAGTTCATCTCTTTGTGTGGTGAAGAATTAGCAATTCAGGATTTTTTCAAATGTACTTGTGATTAAAATTATATGCCTGGAACTAAATTTAAGGACTGGGTCTTGGCTTGCAGATTCTTTTTATAAGCTGTTTGTTGTGACTTTTAATGCATAAAATTTGAGTTCTGTGGATTGGTATTGCTTAGCATGCAAGTGTCATCGTTTTGTTTTTGTCTTTTTTTGGATAAGGGTAACTATTAAAACTAGATGGGGGTGCGGAAGGGAGGTTCCTTTATGTTCTGAAGCTCAGCATTTGCTTTTCATAAATATTCTCTAAAAGTTGCGGAAAATTTTTTATTTCTGCTGACATTCCTGCCAGCATCGTTTGGAAAACAGTTACCTATAAAGATCAGAGAAATGAAGGACATAGATTTTTTTTTTGTTTTAATACACGTTTTGCACACATCTTTTACCAATTTAACAAACTCCAAAATGTATTAGTATCTCTTTCCTGCAAACAGGGAAAAATCAAAATACAGAAAAGTACTTGTTTATCACTTGCATTGTAATCTGCAAGTCTGTCTTCCTTGAGGAGTTATAATTCAAGTATTCCTAACTTCAGCTTCATCTGCAGATAAAACCCCTCGATGTGAATGTGATGGTGTTTTAACTTAGTTTGGCATGGGGGTATAAGCTGCTTCTCTAGTTACAGTCATTCTGGCCTGCTAATAGAATGACTCTCTTAAGCAATCTCTTCTGTTTTATGTAGGTGCTTATATACTGCTTTTCATCATAGCTTCTGAGTGCCTTCCAGTTTTGTATTAGCCACTAGCACTAAAATCTGTCGTGTGTTATTTATTCCCTTGACCACTTCCCATGGCAGAAATGTGTGTAATAGGAATGATGAGATTCAGGAATCCTGGGTTTGATTTCAGGTACCGCAAGGGAATATGATCTGATAAACAGAGCCTTTTGCCCATTCCCTCCAGCATGATCTGTTCCCTGTAACATGATCTGTCCTGATCCTGTGTCTTCTCCATCACTGGTTCCTTACCCCAGTCCCATGCCTCTTGCCTACCCAGTTCCAGCTTCTGTTCCTCAGCCTGTCATCCCAGTCCAGGTTCACTTCCTCAGCAAGATCTCATCTCCCCCATCAGCTTCCATAGCTCATTCACATTCCCAGTCTTCTTCCTGAGCCACTGCTGTTTTCTCCTTAACCTTCCATGCCTTGCCCCTAAACTGATCCTGTGCCTGATCTGAGTCCCTCTACTTTCTAGCCTCCAATTCACTTGCTCTCCCCACTGGCTCCCAGTCCCAGTTTCCCTCCCTGGTCTTCTTATCACTCCATCTGTCTTTCTCCAGACAGTCTCCCTTCCTTCCTCTATATTCGGCTCAAAAGCCCTGTCTCACCACCCCTGGCTCACTCCCTTAGCTCACTCCCTTTTAATGATTCCACTGTTTTCTAGTCCCAGTCTCCTTGCCTGCCTGTCTCAGTCTTTCCCCAGTACCTTATAGCATCCTAGTCAAACCCTCCAACTTACAGTATCCCCTCTATTTTCTTCACTAGATCCGAGTCTCATTCTCTTCCTCAGCAATGACTGTCAGTCTCTTTTCCCAGTTAATCCTAATCTCCCCACATCCTAATTCCTAGTTTTTTCCATCTCCCCTCTTTCAGCGCCATTCACAATTTCTCATTCTTGCCACTTGTCCCAAGCTATTCTGCTATCCTTTTTCTCCTGGATAGACCTGGCTCTTGTTCTCTTTAAGAGTATAGGAAAGACAGGCAGCCTGCCTTCAGTTCTAGAGCAAGGACCCAGCATGGCCCACAGCAACAAAGAGCAATAGCAGAGAAAGCTCCAGGGGTGCATCTGGGGGGTAGGGGAGGAGGTGCAGTGGCACAGGCACCCCCCACCCCTTTCAGTGAACCATGATGTGGAAGCAGCAGCTGGAGATTTTTTTTTTTAGTCTCCAAAGCAAACAAGAATCCCCCCTCCCTTTCCGTCCATGTTAAGCAGCATCCTCCCTCTCCCCATCTTTCACCCAGCTAGCTCCAGCTGCCCTGGGGGTGGGGGCCAGGGAATTCCTTCCTGCTCCATCCAGGCTCTGCACAGAGCTAGGCTTAGCCAGGGACAGTGCAACAGCAGGCAGGCCCTTCCTCTCCGCCCAGTCCCCAGGGCAAGAGTGACTCTGAAGCCTGCCTTCCCCGCACTCCTGGGTCACTTGGGAACAGCAGCAGTGGCAGCACATGGTGTGGGGCAGGGAGGGAAAGGGAGGGGAGAGAACGTGCCGCTGAGCATGGAGGGGAAGGAAAGGGGGAGGAAAGATTCTTACCTGCTTGAGGGACTTAAAAAAATGTCCCCTGTTGCTGCTCCTGTGGTTTTCTGCCCACCCTGGTGTGTGTGTGGAGGGAGGCTGGGGCCCAAGGTGAAGTCACCCCTGCAATGCAGATTGCAGCTTCCACACAGCCCTTTAATAAATTCTGGATCTGCCCATGGAACGCTCTGCTCAGTTCTGGGCTGAATTATTCCCAGTGCAGACAGTATCTTCATGGAATTTAGCTGCAAAGTTCTACCAAATATCTGTGGAACATATTTTCATTTTTCAAAGGCTTATAACTTGGACAAATTTGAGCAGCTTTTCATGGTAACAGCAACAGGCACAGGTGTGACACAAAAGCCATGCTGCTGCAAAGTTCAAGCCCTTCCTCCAACACACTTGGTTCTAGAATTTCTCAAGGAAGAGATTACCAGAATTCTTTAACCTTGGAATTACTGTGCATTTTTCACCAGCTATCTTGTAAATGGATGAGCCATTCTGGCAGAAAAGGGCCATAATAATTCAGCTTGAATGAAACTCCTAGCATGGAAAGTTTCAGCCAAAATTAATTAACTTTGACAAAGTTATAAGTAAATATATAACTTTAGTCAGCCCCTCTGCCACCCGGCACTGCCACTGTTTTATAATTGGACATATTTGGAAACCTTAGATAGTGTTACCGGTCCCACTTACCATATTGCAAAATATTTGTTTTAGACCCTACAGAATCAAAGACAAGAAGGATAGTGTTCTG